>NW_008347571.1:2814238-2833778 GCF_000622305.1 Nannospalax galili | reverse complement strand
TCCTTCCTTCCTTCCTTCCTTCCTTCCTTCCTTCCTTCCCTTTCCTTCTTACATGTAAGTAAGTGTATCCATGTCATGAAATGCCCGAGTAAGCCAGAAGAGGGTGTCAGGTCCCCTAGAACTGGATGACTATTAGCCATGTGGTTGCTGGGAACTGAACCCAGGTCCTCTGCAAGAGCAGCCAATGTTCTCTCCTGCTGAACCATGTCTCCAACCCAATTCTTAACTATTTTATACATGCTCTATACTTTGTTTTCCATTTTTTGAATAATATGGAAATAACATTTCCGCTGGTATTTTTCTTATACCAGTGTTTATTCTTTCCTACGAAAAAATTTTAAAAGTGGAATTTTTAGGTCAAAAGGCTTCAAAATGTTTTCAGGAGCTGGAGAAATGGCTCAGCGGTTAAAAAAGACTACTGCTTTCCAGAGGCTTGGAGTCCGATTCCCAGCACCCACGTCAGAAGGCTCCTGCAAGTCCACTTCCAGGGATCTGACATGCTCTTTGGACGTCCCAAAGCATCCACCCACAGGTGGCATATACATGCACAGAAACACATCCACGCATATTTTTAAAAGTTATTTTAAAATATATGTTTTTACTGTATAGTGTCAAATAAACACATGAAACAACTGTATCTATTAATGATCTATTTGTCATGATTTGGGGCATTCGTCAATTTCATCATTTCATTTTTACTGATATAACAAAGACTGGTAATTTTTCTATGTTTGAGAATTATTTCTGCATAATTTTCTTTAATAATTGTGTAGTTATATCTATTGATCACTACTCTATTGGTTTTCTCTTAAAGGTTTACAAGACCTATTCATATCTGAAGGATAATTTAACATTTTGTAACATACATTGCAAATATTTTTGGCTTTTGTTTGCCATTAATTTTGTCACATGAGAATTGAGCACACAGTTATATGCATCAATAAATTCCTTTGTTGTTTCAGGTTTTTAATTCATGAAAGCAAAAGCTTTCTACCCAAATATATACATATATGCATACTATGATTATTTTTTCAAACATTTTTATAAAATTTTACATGCATGATTTTATTTCATCTAGAAATTATTTTGGTGTGTGTTATAAGGTTGGGACTAAATATATTATTTTGGCAGTTGTAAATTAATAGCTCCAACACAATCTGTCCAGGCATCTACTCTGCCCTTGTCCCTATCATATATTAAGTGGTACTATATCAGTAGAACTTTGAGTTTTATACTTGTGACATTTATCTTCCTCATCTATTACTTGGTTGTTACTCTAGATGATTATTGTATTTGTGATGGGTTTTAGAATTGTATGTTATATCTCACTAAGTGCATTCTCATCCTTTAGTCTCTTTGAGATTTCCTTTGCCAACATATTTCCGGGGTCCTGGTAATTTCCAGTATTACCTCCAATAATACCATCTTAGTTTTACTCTTCCCGCCCTAAGTTATTTGAAGAAAACATTGTCCTCCTGTTCATTTCCACCACATCGTGTTTGTTAAATCCAGGATCAGCTGACCCACTTTGGTAAAGAGGATAGCGCAGCTTCTGGCCTGTTCCCTGCCAGTATGCAGGAATCGATTTGAGAATCTTGTCTTCATGCAGTGGTTCATAACAGTAGCCTTCAAATCTGAGGTAGAGTCTCTGATCCCTTACCAGTAAAACAATGCATTTGCCTTATCATAGCTTTCCTTAAAACTCCCTTATCCACCCTTTTGATCAGAGAGTCTTTAAACAGTATCTATCCACCCATGACTCTTTTCAGATCCTCAGATGGTGAAAGCTCAGTGGGTACCAGCCATTCTGGTCTTTTAAGTGCTCCTAATGTCACATCAATGTGCAAACCCACTCACTGGAATTGCTGTTACTATGACCAAATACCTGACAGAAACACCTTAAAAGGCAAAATGATGAACTTTAGCTTATGATTCAGAAGTTTTAGTCCATCAAGGCCAGGAGGTGGGCTGCACAGCCCACATTATGACCACCGGGAAGCCAAGCAGAGTATGGTCTAGTCAGGTGAATCTACACCCCCAAGGACCCCCAGGGAGGCTTCACCTCCTACTTTTCATCACCTCCCAATAATGCTATCATATGATGAATTCATCTTGTTTTAATCTGTTGTTTTTGTCAGAGCCCTGCCGATCCAATCGTCTCAGAAAATGTCCTCACAGACCCACCCAGAGCTGTGCTTCACTAATCTTTGAGCTGCTCAATTCAATCGACATGATGTTAACAATCAAGTTAAACTACGAATGTAACCAAGATCGGGAAGCCAAAGGTTTGGTTGGACCATTTAAATGAGTTTTTGATCATAGATTGTAACTGTATTTGGGTTTCACCCTCTATAAACCGTAAGCCTAGACAGAAACCAGGATAGTGCCAAAACTTCAAACTTCTAGCTTTATGAACTGAATTAATCTCTCTGAGTGTCTCACACTCCTCACTAGTAAAGTGATGTAATTTCATCTCATCATTAGAGCTTCTTAAAGCCTCCTTGAGATTTTCCTGTTTCCAGTCCACCTGCAAATGCTTATTCAAACACAGTGTTCATCACCTTTACTCTCTCTATTTCTCTATTTCTCTACTGAGACTAAATCTCCAGGGAAGACTCAGAAACATCCCAAGTGATTTCTAAGTTGTGTCTCCAGAATTTTCCCAAGTCTTAAAAGTCTGAAAGCTATGGAGGGGAAAGGACATTGTAAACTAGGTGTTTAAGAAACAGTTTTCATTTCCTTCACCCTCTTCTACACATACTAAGTTTCCGGTAGAGACTCAGGAAAACACACATTCGCCAAATATTCCAAGTGAGGCCTATTCAAAGAGGTGCAATCTGGGATTCTTTAGGTACACCTACAGAATTGAGGGGTATGAGTGGGAAAACACATTACAATTTGATACCTATCTTACAATTAGAAAAGCAGAAATCCAAGGAGACATTCCTGAAATCCTTCTTGAATCTATTCATTTTCTCTTTCCTCTCTGACTCTCTGTTTTGTGTTGAAGTGCACAATTAGTTCTTTGGACAAAGAAGGACTAGCAAGGAAGCAACTTTAAAAAAAAATATTTATTGAATAACAAACTTTTTAAAATCTCCTGGCTAGACACACCTGTGCTTCTTGGTACTTAGGTACAAATAAACCTCATGTGGACAAGTGTTTTCAGAAACAAATTTCTAATCCTAACCCCTTCTTTTTTCCCAAGAAATATGAGGGTAGAGTTTTAAAACCAGACAGCCATTTTAAGTACGGGTTCAGAAGTTTAACTTAGGTCGCATATCCCACAGGGGAGCCTCAGCCCAAATGAGAAGCCCTTGATTGATTTCACACTAGTGGGTGCAGATATAAGAGGATTTTTCCCCTGCAGTTTATTAATCATTTTGTCACCAATGAAACCATAAAGGTGATTAATCAAACACATAATCTGCAACAATTCTTCTGTTGGACTCCTAGACCCGGTGTAAAGTGTGTCAGGAATTAATCCATTTTATTTGTCTTAATCCACTGTTTTCATTCTTCCTCTTTCTCTATGCCCAGAATCAGCACCCACTGTTTGTTCAGCATTTGTGTGGAACTGGCTCTTTAAGGAGAGAGAGAGAGAGAGAGAGAGAGAGAGAGAGAAAGAGAGAGAGAGAGAGAGAAGAAAACGGAGGAAAAGGAAGGAGGAGGGAGAGAGAAGAAGGAAGAAAAGATGGGAGGGAAGGAAGGGTAGGAGGAAGGGCCGAAGAAAGGCAGTTTCTTCAGGCACTGTTATCTACTCCCAAAGGATCATCTGAACACAGCTTGGCTGGCCATTTTCCCCCAAACAGACGCCTTCTGTTATTAGACTTGCTGTGTAGGCCACCCAGCCTGGTGGAATGGCTCACTTCAGCAATTTCAAATCACAGTTAAATGCTGATGCCTCCAGAGCTTTGACTACTGCAAACAAAGTGAGCTAGCAAGTTACAGATGCTTCCCTAAAGTGTGCTATAGGATTGTGAATTTCACATGATGGCTATTAAGGAGGAATACTCCTAGTCAGAATGTCTTAAAAGCAATGCTCCCCTGGGGCTTTCCTGAGGCGGCTGAGAAGGGGCCCATACCAAACCAACCAAGAGCAGTGTGTGGTATTGATTAATTAGGGGCCAGGCCACCCGGTTGTTGAAACTTTTATGCATCTGATGGAGGACTGTGTATAACGTAAATGATAGACTCTTATATTTTAGGAAGAATATTTTAAATAGTGAGACCAGTGCAAAGCCACAAGCTAACAAATGCTTAATAAGTATCAATTAATGATGAGGACCTCAGAGGTTGCCTCCAGTAAGTGGAGAACTGAGACTTGGACACTGTGTTGGACTGAGATACCACCCAATATAGAATAAGCATGCTGTACAATCTTTAAAACATTGCTCATTATGTGAAGAAGAGTATGATTTTATTCCATTAGAATGCTCATTTTTGGACCAATTCCAGGTGAATAACATTCATCTCTCAGATATATGAGGCAGGGCTCTGTGGCAGACATCAAGGTTGCCTTCATGAACAAAATGTATATAGCATCTGCCTTAAAGAAGCCCATACTTGATAAGACAGAAAATCACACAGCGATAATAATCAACACATCTAGCTCATTAAAAAGTCAGCTCAAATGTCATTTTGACATTTACCAGGGATTACACAGAGTGGCGAAAAGTCTTTTGAGCACAGCCGTTTACCTGTCATTCAACACACAGCAAAACTCCCTTCCCAGCTTAGATACTAAGCCCTTGCTAGCCACGTGACTGATAATGGGCAGTATTTGGAGCTTAATAGTTAAAAACTGACACAATGAAATAAGATCCAGGATATCTGTGAATCAAATAAGGTGAAGCAGAACTTAAACAGAAATTAAAGGTACAAAGAGGAAGGAATTGCAGGCATAGGAAACCTTTATTTTGAAGTCACTGAATTACAAACACATTTCTGAGATGCTAATAATGACAAGATGATACTTTTATTTTGTTAAATAGATATTTCAACATTCAAGTTCATGTAAATACTTTCAGCGATAATTACAAAACATGCCAAGTGCATTTATAAAAGCCGGCATGTATGTTGATAGTAGCAAATGTCTATATTTGGTATGTTTTACATAAACATAGACATTCAGTAATTATCACAGTTGTTCATTTCAATGAGGGGAGACGGACAAATACAAAACCAATCAATTCATTTATAAAGCCAAAAGAGTACGCTCCTGAGATCATAAATCAATCCTAACAAAAGAATTCACAGTAGCCAATACTTCTTTAAATGAAAGACTATTGGAATTATACATACATGCAAAAACTCACAAGCAGAGCTCCCCAAAAGTTCTCTAAGAAGGAAATACATAGTATATGGAAAGCTCCATCATGAGGATAACCAAGAGTTCCAGGCAGCTTGAGCTATACGCAGCGTTAGCTATATAGAGAAACCTTCTCTCTCTCTCTCTCTCTCTCTCTCTCTCTCTCTCTCTCTCTCTCACACACACACACACACACACACACACACATACCCAAACCACAGTTTTATGGAGTCTTTCATGGATTCACATCTCACAAATATATTTATAAATAAATGTAGTAGTCAGTCTGTTATGTATAAACTCTGCACTAGCCAAGTTCTAACTTGCATTCTGTCCTCTGACAGACACTGGATAGAATATAAATCCTTCTGTCCCTCCATATAGTTCATAATTCAGCAACAAACTGTTGGCTCAATGGTTTAACGCATTGGCTGCTCTTGCAGAGGACCTGAGTTCAGGTCCCAGCACCCACATATGGTGGCTAATAACCTTCCATAACTCCAGTTTCAGGGGATCTCTCTCCCTCTTCTGGCTTCCTCAGACACTGCACACATGTGGTGAACTTACATACATGCCGGTAAAACACTCATACTAAGCATAAAGAAAATGGAAAAAAAGAGATATTGGGGGCTGGAGAGATGGCTCAACAGTTAAGCCCACTGATGCTCTTGCAGGGAACCCTGGTTTGATTCCCAACACCCACATGGTGGCAAACAACCTTCCAAACAGAGAGCAGACTGTATCTGCATTTCTATTGCTTTCCAGTAAATTATCCTTGATAAGCTTTGAAGGAATCCCTGAGTGATAACACTTTGCAAAACTCTTCTAAAAATATATATCTATATTTATATACATGTGTATATACATATATATATGTCAAATATGTGTGTATATGTGTAATTTCCATAGGCTATGAGAAGATAAATGCCTTAAATAGCTAGCCAGGACCACCAGAATGGTTCAGTTGGTAAAGTGCCTAGTGCCAAAACATGAGTACCAGAGTTTGGATTCTTAGAACCCATATAAAATGTTGGGCATGGTGGCTAATGTCTGTCACCCCAACAGTGTTGTAGGGGTGCTATACATAGGCAGATCTCTGATGCTCATTGGGCAGCCAGTCTGGCTTAATCTATGAGCTTCAGGTCCTGTGAAACATGCTGTCTCAAAAACATAAAAGTGGAAAGTGATCAAGGAAAGACAACTCATATCAACCTCTGGCCTCCACATGCCCTCCCATACATGAATATGCATGCACATGTATGTACATACATACAGCAGTAAGTGCATATTTCCCCCCCCACACACACACAAACACATACTACACACAAAACAATTACCAAACTTTACAAGATACTCTGTGATTCAGTGACAAGTTGCATTTTAATCACTACTACTAGCTTTGTTTTGCTTTATTTTTCCTTTAAGACAGGAAGGAGAGTGAGATAAGTGAGCAGACTGATTGGAAGGGAAGGAAATCTCTGTGGCTTCATCTTTAACTGACGAATGAAAGCCAGACTGAAGTATGTAGATCTAAGCTTATACACTCCAGCAACACTGAAGGTCTATGGGCAAGACAGAAGTCAAGGTCCTGCTAAATATTTGGATTGGGATATGAAGGCACAGGCTTTCCCTCTGAGCTTCCTCATTTCAATACCTATTTGTACTTGTACATACAAGATGATGGACACTTTCCATGACCATGCCAGGCTCAAATGTTATATTTATTGGCATCCAGTTAGCTAACTTAAAATGAAAATGATTGCCTTTCTTATAGTGAAACATTTGCCATTATCCACTACACATGGCTATATTAACTGTTGATGAATTTTGACTGTGTACTTTTGTGTGGTTACTTCCTGTATCAAAAATGCATAATATCATAAGGACAAATTTCTTGCAAATCTGTGAAAGGAATACATAAGTACTCAGCATCTGTCATATAGTTGTAACTTTCCAAAAGCCATGGGGGTCTAAGAAAATGCTTTCAATAGTGAATCACAGATTATATTTGCCAAATGGGTTAGTACAAACTGGATGGACTGTCAGCTGCCATTGATGGGAGTTTTGCTTGCTTTTGCCATGCTTAAAGGTACTTTTCTTTTCAGAAAAGGAATGACCAATTTCCTGTGACTTGAACATGCTGATCATGTAGACAGGGTGGAATTGGCACAAAGCGAGCACGACTCACTTGAAACACCGGCTTCAAAACGAAGAGAGAGATGAAAGAGCAAGTGTGAACATTGAGAAGCAAAGCCAGGAAACGGAGTGGAGAATGCGAAAGTTATAGCACGGGTTGCTTGACAGTGGGAGAAATGATCAAACAGAACCATGTTAACATTTGAGTATTTCCAATTTGGATGTATTGGATAGTCTGGCATATGTCTTAACACGCTAACACCCAGGGATTTCCATACTTAACTTGACCATCTTCAACATCCTCATCCTAATCCTCACCTTAACAGCTGCTGTAAGAATGTGATGAATATGCACTGTTTTCAACAAGTGATGCCTCCCCCAGCTCCATTCTAGTTAGATACCCAAAACAAAAGCCATCAAACCACCAAACCAACAGTTTAGCAGGTATCAAGGACTATGTTCTTATGAGTTGACAGTGGTCTCTCTGACCACCATAAAAGGGGATAAGGTGATGTGGTGAGACAAATCCCAAGAGGCAAAATTTCAAGCAGTCGACTGCTGTTGATGAGAGTCATTCTTTTATTTGTATTTTAAGCATTCAGATTCGATGGAAAATTTATTTAAAAATAGGTTTCTTTTTGCAACAGATGGAGATGAATAAGGAGTTTTACAACTGGTCACACAGAGAGCACAAGTATCTATGAGTGCCAGATCGTACATGATACATCCACAATGGAACCTCTACCTCTACACCTAAGGCTCACAGAACACAGTGAAGAGAATGAGGGGTAGAGAGAATAATAATGCACCATTTTAACTCTCTTCAGAGAAGTTTCCTCATGCAACAGATGGCACTGAACACAAGGGGCCACAACTGACCAAAGTGTAGAGAAAAAGAGACTGTAGAGTTCATGTTCCTGGCTAGGACTTCTATATTAAATCTCAGCCATCCAGCATTCCTGGACCATTGCAGAAGAGGAGGCAGAAAAAACTTTAAGATCCAGGGTTGGTGCATGACCTTAAGGACAAGAGTCCTCCAGTTTCCTGGGAACTTGCTCATATAAACTTACAACAGTGTTGGCAGCATGAACAAGACCCATGCAAACTCAATCAGATAAGAACCATGACAGAACTGGGGAAATGGGCAGGAGGCCCCAACTTTAGCCAAGGAACTATTGGCAGCTGATCACTACTGGATGAGAGCTGATCTTCTTTAAGAGAGTGACACAAGGTACGATGAACAGACTCCAGTGGATGAACTCACACCCAGAGCCATCTAGGTACACAAATTTGACCTGATAGCCTTCACATATATGACAGAATGCATGAAATCCTGTGGTTGAGCTTTGGGGGCGGGGAGTGCAGATAGGAGTAGGGGTCTAAATATGATTAAGATGTATTATATGAAATTCACAAAAATCAATAAAAATTACATTAAAAAAGCTAAAAATGAGAAGAACAAAGGAAGGAACGAGGGAAGAAAGGAAAGGTGCTTTTTTGCTGAAGAAACAAAAACAATAAATTCTTTTGCAACAGAACATTTTTATCTAAGTGAAACTATTTGTTATGACACTATATTCGTGGATATGTCATCATATCCAATGTATCCAAACTCAAAGGATCTATAATACTAAGTAAATGTTTTATGTAAACTAGGGACTTGGGGTGACAGAGGTGACACATATACTTTGCTGATATAAATGTTGATGATAGAAGAACTGCATATGTGCATAGCAAGAGAATATGGAAGTTTCAATACCTTCTCCTCAGCTGTGCTGTGAACCTAGAACTGTTCTCAGCAAATGAAGTCTTTAAAAATAAACCAGGAACAACATTTGGAAGTCATTGATTTGGTTTAAAGGAAGAATGGTCTCAGAGGATGAATGTGTTGCCTTCGGTCGCACAGCTCAAAAGTGTCATAATGGTAAGTTGCCTGAGACTATAATTTTAATATAGTAAATATTTTAAATGAGTTTCTTGGCATTGTGACTTTAATATTGTTTCAAAACACAATCAGTTTAGGAGATGGTAAGAGCATCTTTGGGTTGCATATAATGTTAGGAAATGTGGCTCCTCTGCCAGTGCTTCCATACGCCGGAGACAGAGCTGTCGAGCCTGTGTTCCCATACTGCATCTCACAGTTTCAAGCATCCTGGCCTCACAATTAAGACTTAATGTCTAGGAAGTCCAATGAAACTGAAAGTACTGAAAATACGGTATATGGAGACAAACGTCCATAGATCCACTGTTTCATGAGTAGGATCGTTTGTAGCATAGATAAGGGGCAGAGAGCAGATAGCACGGGAGAGGGTGAGCAGCACAGTAGTGCAACAGTGCTATCTGAACAGTGTGGAACAGCTTCTGGAAGTTCAGAGGACTGAGCACATAAGTGGTGGGCATGTGCACAGCATGTTCACACACACACCCAACAACAGAGGTCCTGAAGAGGACCACAGTACAAAGAAATAAAAATTACTTGGAATGAGAGGGTAAGAAAAATACCAAGTGATTTTACATTGATAATGTAATAAGTACCTTTTTCTAAATGACAGCTATGTTTTCAGAAATTTGTGCCCTCATCATTTTGCTGGAAAAGTTCCAGAACAAATATAGCATGTATCAACATGAAACTGTAGAGAACATGGAACACTTGAATACAAAAAAGAGAATGAAAAAAAAAATTTAAATTAATTGTTACTATTTTTATTATATGTGTATGAGTGTTTTGCTTGCATATATGTAATGTACTATGTGCATGCAAAAATGCCTGCAGAGGACAGAAGAGGTTGTCAGATCCCATGGAACTGGAGTTACAGATGATTCTTAGCCATCCTGTGGGTGCTGGGAATCATACTTGGGTCCTCAACTGCTGAGCCATCTCTCCAGCCCCTCCAACTGTCAAAAAAGACTTATTTTGACTTTATGTGTATGGACATTTGCCTACATGTATGTATGTATACCATGTGCATACCTGGTGCTTGTAGAGACCAGAAGAGAGTGTTGGATCCCCTGAAACTGGCGTTAAAAATGGTTGTGAGCCACATGTAGGTGCTGGGAACTGAACCTAATTCTTCTGCAAGAGTGGTCAGTGATACTAATTGGTGAACTCTCTCTCCAGCTCCAGACCAAAACTTTTTTATGAATGGGTATTTTGTTTCATTCCTTGCCACATAAGAGGATGAGGTGCTATTAAAGCAAACCATCAAGAACAAGCAATAAATATAGAGTTGCTACATATAGACTTATTTTCATTAAATTATTATAACAGTTCCATGGCTCAAATTTACTGTGACTTGCTCCAGTTTAAAGCTGATACATTTTATCATTGGGAAACAGTGAGCTTCCTGGGATAGTATTCTTAAAACTGTTTCAGGACAGAATCACATTTTATAAGGCAGTGATGAAACTGTTATTTTTGCTGTGTGGGAAGCTTCTAGAACTCACATAATACATACACATAGGGAGGCAGAGCATGTCCATATGTTACCCCAGTGATTAAAATTAATATCATTCAATTTAGTAAACATTTCAAGTTGACCCATGATAGCACTTTGAGGCTTGGGCTTGAGGTATTTTAGGAAGTGTGAGGGGCTGGAATGTACTCACATATCATGAATGCTATAGAAGAGATGGTTGGGACTCAGAGGAGTGGAATCCTACACCATGCTTGTGTAATGAGGAGCCCCAGGAGGAAAGACCTCAAACTGAGTTTTTAATAATGATAGCCACAGATTCTTGCAGATAGGGAATAAGAGTTGGTCCTGAGCATGAAAATTCCTATGAGCAAATTCAAATGACTTTATAATGAGCAAAGGCAGGGGAAGGCCAGCAAGTTAGCTTAGATGTAATTGAAAGCCTAGGTCTGGTGGGGGAAAGGGGATGCTGAATGCTGTCCTGCATTTTTGGAGCAAAGGGCATATGTATCCAGTTAATTCTATTGAACACAATTGTTTCTTGTACCTAGAAGATTTTTTTTTCCAACCTGGATAAACAGGAGATATCAAGCAGCATAGTGGTAAGGTTGAAACATGGTAGAAAGCTGAACTATTTTGATTACAAAGTTTTCTAACTTCCTTGAGTCCTTCAGATATTAGTAGAAACCAACTTTACGGAATTGTATTATTGGGAACTGTAACCCAAATCTAGTTGCCAGTAAACCAGATTGTGTTAGTTGTGACAGTTAACTTTATTGTCAGCTTGATGAGGTCTAGAATCACCTGTGAGATGGGCATGCCTATGAGTACCTATGTTGATGAGGTTGATGTGGGAAGACCCATCTACTGTGAATGGCACCATTCCTTGAGCTGAGACCCCAGGCTGAGTAAACAGGACAGAGTGAACTGAGCACAAGCCTTCACCACTCTCTGCTTCCTGACTAGAGATGCAACAATGACCAGTGGCCTTAAGCTCCGGTTCCTGTGACTTCCCCAGGATGGTGGACTGAAACTTCAAACTGTGAGCCATAATAGACCCTTTCTCCCTTAAATTGCTGCCATCAGAGCATTTTATTACAGCAACAAAAAAAGCTAACATAGCACTCAAATGTTCTCTTACTACAAATTCTCAGAAAAGACCAAACTTTTAGCTGAGCTTTCAAGATCCTCCATTATCTGGCCTCTGGTAACTAACCCCAGATTCCTTTCTCTTTTCTATACTTGATTAATCTTTACTTCCTTCCGTCAATACGACTTGGAGTTTGACACTTTCCAGAAGTTTTTTTTTTTTCCTTCTAGTAGGCTGTGTTCTCATGATACCTGTAGATAACACCCTAGCTGCATTTTCTACATTACTGCATATGATTCATTAATGTGCCACTTGTTCCAACAGACTGCCTCACTTACTGTTATGTCCTCAGCTCTTAACACAAAGTGTCCTTACATTTAATATTCAATGCATAATCAGCTGAGGCTGCACATTCATTTCCCTTTTATTAAAATCTAAGTTACCATTGCATGATTTGATACTCAAAGGAAAATTTGTTCAAATAAAACATTTCCAGGTGACTGTTTTAGTCAAGAAGCAACAGAGATAAATCCTTAGGAAGCCCATCAAAGGGAGTTTATAGTCTGTCAAGGTGCAGTTCCTCTGGAATGGAGATTCCCAGTTCACTGAAAGTTGGTCTCTGTTCCGGGACAACATGGTAGTGGATTTCTTTATAAGGTCCTGCTTAACAACCTCTAGGATACAAACACCACTAGCAAAATCATTTAACCATCTGCTTGCCTGCAAAACAACATCAATGATTTTGGGCTCAGGAAGCAGATTATGGCCAACAAGTGTGTTCATCCCTTTATCAAATTCCCAGGTATCTATGTCTGGCTTATTGAAGGTATGTCATCCAACGAGCATCAGACTCATCTCTCTCATGTGACCCATGAAAACAGCAGTGAATCAACTGGACTGAACAGCTGTGGAGGGACTGAGGGCTGAGGCAGGGTTGCAGGGAGCCTTGGGGGCTGACTTTGGTGGCCAAGGCTGTGATGCAGCAACAGAGGATGGCTCAACAGCTCCTAGGGGCCTTGAGTTTATTTTTCAGTAAATTTTGGTGGTGTGGTGATAATGCCTAATCCAGTTGGTTATTGACAATTTTTCAGTCTTACATTTTGGGGATCATATTAGGTCAATTTGTTCCTGATGTTGTATATAGAATTATTTAATTAGATGATTTGTTTCCTTATTCTGTATTTAGTTAAGCAACCTGTGAAATGGTTCAGAAATATTACCCTTTAAAAGGACATGGTGTGGCAGAGATAGTGATATTCACCTTTAATCCCAGTACTCTGGAGGCAGAGGCAGGGAGATCTCTGTGAGACTGAGCCCAGCCTGGTGGATATAAACAGTTCCAGGTCACCTTGTCTCGAAAACCAAGCCAAACAATACAAAAAGTATATGGTGGATTCTTATGGAGATAACTACAAAGCTCTTCTTTTTAGACACTGCCACTTGGCCTTTGTTCCATCTGTATGCTTATTTGCAGAAAAGGCAAGTTACCTGTAGTGGGAGCCCACCTTCCAAATTCAGTTGTTCATTACACGGGGCTAGCTAACCTCCCATTAACTATCCACTGCCTAGAAATTCTATAACTAAAACACAGAAGGTGAACAAATCTTTTAGAAAGCTTAGAACATTTCTTTTTAAAAATATTTTATTTATTATTTTTATTTTATGTGTACGAGTGTTATGCCTGCATGTAGGTAAGTATACCCATGTCGTGCAATGCCCGCAGAGGACAGAAGAGGCTGTCAGATCCCCTGGAACTGGAGTTATGGACAGTTGTTAGTTGCCATATGGGTGCTGGGATTCAAACCCGGGTCTTCTGCAAGAACAGCCAGTGTTCTTAACCACTGAACCATCTCTCCAGCCCCAGAACATTTCTTATCAAATATTTTATTTATTATTCATAAATGAATATAATGAGCATAGATCTAATCCATCCCTTAAATTTAGAACATTTATACAGATTATCACCAGTTGTATTTCCTTCACAGAGGACCCATGAAGAATATATAATTCTCTAATCGAGTGAAGGAGGAGACTGGCCTGGACCAGTAGAAAGAAGAGACTAGATAGGGAAAGAAAATTCTGAATCTATCCAATGTTTCTTCAGGCTAAACCCTCTTCTTCTTGGCTTTCCTGAGGGACCTAAGCATCTTTAGAATATGTCTCTGCTTGTGTTTAATTCAGACAGAGTCAGAGCTCTATTATTTGTAACAATGGTCCCAACTCCTACAATATACAACACAAGGTCAAAGTTTCTCCTCAAATTATGCATTTCAATTATTTCTCTGATACATGACACATTTTCTTAAAGCATTTCAGTTGGGTAATTGCAAACTTAATTCTAGCAACTAATTAGTAGAAAAGCAAGGTCTGTGCAAAACCACCGTTCCTACACTGCATGTGTAAAGGAGGAAATTAGAGGCAATTTAGAGTTGCAGAACCAATGAGCTCAAACCCTTAAATTTAATATTCTTCTTTGGTTTCAAGAGCTCGTTTAAAATATTAGAACTTCAATGGCAACTAACGTCAAAGTGAAGGAAAAAGTGTGATCTTCAATTAAAAACAAAATATATTTGGAAATTTTGTTCATATTTTTGTTTCCATAATTTGCCTGGGATTTTCCATCATCTCTTCATTTTGTCTGGGTGATGCTTAGAGAGTTTTGTGAAGTCTCATTCCAGTAATGATCATTTCTCTCTGCCACTGGAGAGTACTTCCCTCTTCAGTGCACCTCACAAATATTTCTTGATTAAACCTTCCTTCCAACAATTCTTGGAAGGAAATTGGGTAATATTTTCCGTGACTACACTACATGGTCTCTGAGGAGAGTATCTACTGGGATAAACCAATTATGAGGACAGTAAGTATATCTATCAGCAAATGGATAAAAATCACAACATCCTGAGAGCCTTACTGAGCATTCAGCAGACAGGAAGTAGAGCCAAGTGAACAGTTAGCTAATTCCCTAGCCAAGGTCTGGCTGTGACTATGAGCTGAAAGTCAAAAAGTCATATGAGCACAGCAAACTTTCAAAACAATCATGTGTTATTAAGATTTCAAATATTTTTTTAAAAATTATATTTATTATTTTTATCTTTTGTATATGAGTGTATTGCCTGCATACACATAAGTGCACCCATGTCCTGCAATGCCCATAGAGGTCAGAAGAGGGCATGAGAGTCCCTTGGAACTGGAGTTATGGATGGCTTTTAGCCATCAAGTGGGTGCTGGGAATCAAACCCAGATCCTCTGCAAGAGTAGCCAGTGTTCTTAGGCACTGAGCCATCTCTCCAGCCCCAGATAGTCAAATATTTTAATTTCATCAAAATGTTGATTTATAAGAACTTTCAAGTTGGCACTAGATGCCTGTTAACTTTATATCAATTGAGGGGCTTGGGTATGCTTGAAGCATGCATTATTAGGGTCTCATTCTACATATCTGTTGATGAATGCATGTCAGTCTAGGTTGGGAGATAAGGAAAATGCTTTACTTATTTTATCTAGTCATGATAATCCATTGATGCAATATTGAGCTGCTGTTCAATATTATTTTAACTGCTATCTTGTTTGGAGGCCATATATGTGGACACTGATTATAGTGTGACATAATTTTTTCTATACATACAATCAGGCAATAATTATTTTATAAACATTTGCAACTATACATAAAATACATGAATAAATGTTAATAATTAGTTGATAACATAGCAAGTATTAAAAGCACTAGGGTCACACTTACTGGATCTTCTATCACTTAGACAACTTTTTAAAGCAATCTAATTATTTTAAGTTTTGGATTAGGTTAGAGAAACTCCAAATTCAAGAGGCAAATATTTTAAATATTATTATCTCCACTTTAAAAATGGAGAAACAGAATTTGAGCGATAAACACACTTTCTCAAGATAACATCGACTTTCTTTTCTAATCCTCAAAGACGCCAATTATAAGTAACAATATAATATTAAAGGCTTTGACTACATTCCTTCAAAAGGAATAAACTGTATGTTTGCAAATCATTTCTGCCTCTGGAGATGGGAGATTTATACATCTGAACATATTTTGAAGGGTGTTCCAAGCCTCTCTTAACCAAGACCTTTATGTGGCCTCTTTTCATAATCTCAGCACATTAGTGTTTTAGTATTTGCTTTTCCACCTCAGGTATCTGGGAGACTATGAACAATAATGGGAATATATTAAGGTGTGCTTGCATTTTTTACTTCAGTACTTAATAAAGTGTCAGGCAAACTCTAGTAGGGAATGAATAGAAGATGTTTGCATGAATAAATAATCAAAGTATCAATCAAAACTTATCCATTGTTCAATGTAACAATGAATGGAGGAAGGTTTAGAAGGTGCTGCAGAAACCCATAGAATTGTACATAATTGGGCTTAGGTTCATAATAGCATGGAGTTGTTCTTCTACAATACCATCAGCCAGCCTCTGTAGAATGTGGTATAAACACTTTCAGGAACTACTGCTAATATTTTGCTTCCACTGCCCTCCAACGTTCCTCCAGCTGCATTTGCTAATATTGTTCTCTACAACACAGACTAGTAAGAATTCCTCTTCCTGAATGCTTTCATCTAAAGCTGTTTTGTAGTGCTGTAACAAAATGCCTGAGTCCAGGCATTTCATAAAGAAAAGAGGTTTCAAAAGCATAGCATCGGTGTGGACTTGGTCCTAACCATGGCATCTCTAGAGCGGAAGCTCCAGTGATATGCTTGGCTTCATGACAAATGCTAATAAAGTTATGGGAGTACATGGGAAAGTGGCAAAATGATGTTATCATGTTTGAAAGGAAGAGAGATTGCTTTTTCTGACCCACTTTGAGAGACACCATTAATCCCAGCTGTAGGTGATTGTGACCTACCTCCAGTACTTCCACCCATTCAGCACCACCACACCTAACATCATGCCTCCCACATGGGGACATCTTGCTCTATGGAAGCCACGTTTCTCTGCCTCTCTCCCTCCCCTTCTCAAGAGGCACTCAGTATTAGTACTTTCAGGAATGCAACCGTGGGAAGAAAACGTCTTACCCAAGGCTATCGGAGCTTATCAGCCAGAATAGATCCTGGAAACCACTGTTTTCCCTTGGTTTCTGTTTCAGTTCAGAGTAGGACACAGACATCCTGACCATGGTTAAAAAAAAAAGCAAGGCAATACTTATATTCAAAGTCACTAGGCAGAGATCACTGAAGGAGGAGGAGTTGAACTGATTGTTAAAAGAACAGGATTGTGCACACATGCAAAGTGGTAGGCTTCTTCAAGATTCCCTCTTACCAAAACAAAGAAACAAAAAGCCCACAAAGGAATCACTGTAACTATTTAAAATGCATAAATTCTCATCACTGAGGCCTCTACCAGGAAAAATTTAAATGTCTATTTGATTATAATGCTAGGTGATTATGTAGTGTTTGAATGAATAACTAAATGAAGACACAAGGTCGTGGTTAGGGAGGACAGTGGGAACACATGTGAGCTGGCTTGAGGGTTTGAACAGGAGATAGACATGAAGCAGTCCTACTCATCTGTCCTCTAAGCATTTGAACTTGGCCTGGAATCCATACCTTTGACCACAACGAACCAATACATTGTGAGCTGTTCTACCCTCTGTGAGTATGCACATGTATCTTGGGAGGTGCTACAGCTTCATTCTGGATGTCAGTCCCTTTCCCGACAAAGGGATACAAAGCAGGGCCCACAGTCTTCTTTCCAATGTCAGCTAACCTATGTAATGAGGGATGTTTAGAAAGCACAGTGTTTAATGTTTGAGAAAAGTGGTACCTGCTTAACCACTAAGAGTATTTTTAAATAATCCATTTACTTTGCAGTGATAAAGAAACTGTGAGCCTTTATTATGGATAATCCAATCACATTGTTTGAGGACTGTTGGTGACACACGGCTTATATTACATATCCAGAGATAAAGACAGGGAACATGGTTGTCTGATAACTGTGTTATAATTTGTGAAAAGTACAATTTTCATACTAAGGTGTGATGAAAAGCTTCAGAGAGGTATACAGTAGATGAGGGTTCATTCTTTTTGCTAGGAACTAATTTATAAGAGACAGGAGAGTATTTTTATCAAGTTATCACTCAAATATGAAGACATACATTAGACTGGTTTTGATAGCGGACCACATCATTCTCATATCTGTTGTGAGCAGTGTTGGCTAGATACCCTAAGAACAGTTAGAAATCATATTCATGTGGGACTCAAGATGCCTTTTTTTAGGATTTTGACTTTATATTATACACTAAGCAAACATCAGGTTTCTCTACTCAGTTCCTCCTGGGGGATCAACTTCTACAGGAAGAAGCAATATTAGTCAATTATATAGTGCCTATCATGAGCCAAAACTTAGGATAAATAATTCTTGTTCCAATAATGGTGCTAATGTTGATGATTATGATAAAGAGGATGGTATAAAATAACAAAATAGAAAGAAATATAAATAAAAATGAAGAATCAGATGCCACAAGAGAAATAACAGAAAAACGTAAAAAGAAACAGAGGGAAGCCAGTTACTGAGACACTGCATCTACAGTCCATGTACATGAAGTTGTTGGTTTCTCCTGGCTCTGACGTAGGTACCATCCCCTATTTTACATATAAGGACTCACAGAGAAACTGATTCCTGAGCTGTGTTGGCCAGGTGCTTGTCTGAGGCTCAGAATCATTCTGCAGCCCCAACCCAATACGAGAATTCCAATTTTCCACTAGTAAATTCTCATAATCAACTCTTGCTGTATGTGCTTAAGTAAGAGTTTAGAGAATATAAACATAGATACAGGATGTCCAATAAATGCATTCTATGCATCTGCCTTCAGTCATTGGCTTAGTAATGCTTCTAATTAGTCTTTAGTATCTTGAACAAAATGTTGAGCCAGGAGAATTCTCTTTTCTGCTGAGCCTCAGGCTGGAAGCATTTGAGATTGAACTGCCTACCTCTGTCATATCACCACATAGCACCTGAGAAAGAGGGATGAGGGTAGAGTCATACGCCAAGATTTAGGCGTAAATCTCGAAGATTACCATATACAAAGTGTATTATCTTTTGAAATTTTTAGTAACACAAGGCATGCAATTTGCTCCCTCTTCTTCCTTCCCCTCTTTCTCCTTTTCCTCTTCCACTTCTTCCCTGCTCCCTGAAAAAAATGGGGTATTGTGTGTGTGTGTGTGTGTGTGTGTGTGTGTGTTAAGATACTTAAGCCTATCTTTTCCTCTCATTGGTAACAGAACAAATCTTGACTGATACATGAATTCAGTAAAGGGCTAAGAACAAGAGCCTATTGAATCTCACGTTTTCTTTACTGACGAGGCACATAAGAACTTTCTGTACGATTCCCAATCTAAAGGAGACTATCTGACACAAACAGAAGGACTTATCAAAATTATTCCTGATTGGCTTGCTATAGTACTTGGTTATTTTGGTTTTTTGCTGTTGTTGTTGTTGTTGTTGTTGTTGTTGTTTAAACTATTTTATTTATTATTTTTATGGCTTCCTCCAAGACCCAGTCCTCCTGCTTTGGCCTCTCATGTTTTGGGATTATAGAAATGAGCCATCACACCAGCTTTCTTAAAAA
>NW_008347571.1:2787107-2814168 GCF_000622305.1 Nannospalax galili | reverse complement strand
GTTTTTTTTTTTTTTTTTTTTTTTTTTTTTTTCTTTTGCTAAATCTTGAAGGTAACATCACTTGCGGATAGGTTTTGTTGGCACTCAAGGAAACACTACCGGTAAATGATCTGAGTAATTTTTGTCACATGGCAAAAATATAATTATTATTTTCATACTTTTGGAGTCAAATGTGCCAAGGAAAACCTATTTTCACAAATTTTTTCCTTGTAGATAAAGTTATCAAGGTGTCATTCACCTGGGATCTTACTTTGATCACTTCCTGGCAAATTTAACAAGAAAGGAAAGAGAAACATTAAATTTGTACACTTTGTACCATCAACTTCTATGTAGAATTTCCATAAGGGCAACTATTTTTAGATAACTTATTTTTCAAAGTAAGCATGTCAACAAGGTGTGGTAGCATATACCTATAGGTCTAGCATTCAAGAGGCAGAGACACAAAGAATGTGACTTTGAGGCCAGTCCAGGCCACATAGTGAGTTCAAGGTAGTGAAAGCCAGCAAGACACCATGTCAAACAAACAAAGAAGCCAAACACAAGGGATATAGCTCTGTGGTAGAGTGTTTGAGTGTGCTTGCTTAGCACAAAAACCCTGTGTTGGTTTGTTCTCAAGTGCTCCAAAAATTCAGCCAACCAACATCAATACAACACAAGTTAGCTCAAAACATGTCTTTGAATGTGTATAGGGATCAAGAAAGCCACCAGTTCACAGTTGCAGGATACCGAGAATCAAGATGGGAACTGACTTAAAAACACACAGTCCCATCCTAACCCCATACCCCGGGCTGGAGAGATGGCTCAGCAGTTAAGGGCACTGGCTGCTCTTGCAGAGGACCCAGGTTTGGTTTCTAGCATGCACGGGTGATCAACAACCATCTGTAGATAACTCTAGTTACAGGGGATCCAGCATCGTCTTCTTGTGTCCCTTGGCATTGCAGGCACATGGTGCACTTACGTATATGCAGGCAAAACATTCATACACTTAAAAATAAACAAAGAGCCTGCCTTTAATCCCAGCACTCTGGAGGCAGAGGCAGGCAGATCTCTGTGAGTTCAAGGCCACCCTGGTCTACATAGTGAGTTCCAGGACAGCTGGGGCTACAGGGAGACCCTGTCTCAACAAGACCAATAAATAAATAAATAAATAAATAAAATTTTAAATGGCTTCCCTGTTGGCTAATTCTCATAGCGATTTAAGGCCCCATGTAGGCTACTGGGGTAGAAAATCATCAATGGTCTAAGCCACAGCTGGGTCAGAAAAGCTTCAATATTGACCTGCCAGGCAAGATGTGTCCCCTGGTACAATAATGGCATGATGGTTATGAGGGTAACCAACCACTTTCTGTTTGGCTCTGAGGCCTGACCATAGAACAGAGTTCATGGCTGGTAGTATAAATCTAGTCTAAAGTCCATGGCTTTAACAATTTATAATTTTTTTTAAAAGTTCATGGCTTGAGAAATCATAGGTCAACTTATTGTTTTTCTAAAAGGATGTGTTGTCAAATCTGCTTCCAAATATTTATATTTATACGCATACATTAGTGTTGACGCCAACCATGGTCAGAGTAGCTTCTCTGCTGTGGGGCTGCAGTTAATGCAGAGACTCATAACTGGTCAAAGTGTTGAGAATAGAAAATTTAGCAAGTTGAGTGCTCAGGTCTAAATGGGATCGCTATGTCAATGCCTCCATGTTTCAGAGAACCTTGTAGAAGAAGGGGAGGAAAGAATGCAAGAGTTGGGGCATGGGAGGAGTGCTGCAAAATGCTGTCTTCTGGACATGGCACTACCAGTGCGCTCAATAACACACTTGCAGCTGTGGTTACCGGGCACAAGGTGAAGACAAGATCAGGCAACATGCCAGGAGGTAGCAGTAACTGGGCTCAGTGGGTTCCAAGAAATGGAAGGCCATAACGTGGGGATGGCAGGAGGACATACTAGGGGGAGGGGGTGTTTGGAATTGGGGTGACTATGAGCAAGACACAATGTATGCATACATTTCTGAAACTGTCAAGCAACAAATCAAAGATATTCTAAAATAAAAAGGAAAGAGGAATTTGAGTAATTTCAAGTATAGAGGTAAGAAGACAGAAAGGCAGACCCCTCAGAAAAATAAAACACTCAAGTTACGCTTATACCATATTCACAAAATTAATCTGATTACAGTTGTTCAAAGCCAGAAAAAGAGGTGGAGAAAATGAACTACAAGCCACAAATAATTCCCTTTGGATATGAACCATGACATGTCAAAAGGTCCTAGTAATTTCAAACCTTTAAGCCATAGATGTATATTCAGAAACATTCTGATAATGATTTTCAAATCTTCCCTTGAACATCAGTGACATTCTACCAGGGGAAGGGACTCCGAGAAAGCTCTACTTAGTAGCTCCCAAAAGTCACAGGTGCAAGCTGATTTCTAGAGCCAGCCTCCAGAGACAAGCAGATATATTACAACGGATGTCATTAGACATACAGAAGGTAGCATAAAATGCCTAATTTATTCACAAAGTGACATTTTATTTAGTGCAAATAGGCAATTTGGGCATTTACCAGAGGCACATTCAGTAATAAAGGGGTGTTACTAAAATAGGTTAGAACACCTGACATTGTTGTCTTTATAACACAAGTTGCTGTTCTTTGGCTATGGCAGAATTTAACCATATAAAAGAGTGTTTAGTTACCTTCCTAAGAAACACACGCTGCTTCCCAGCCCAGTGCTATATAACACTTCCCCATTTTTTTTTATTTATATATTTCTTTATATATATATGCATGGACTTGCAAATATGATAAATATATATCATAGAACCTGAGAGCTTTTTGTTTTTGTTTTTTAGAACTTCATTAATTTACTCCTACAGTCAAAGGTTAACTGCTTTAGTAATTGTCATGCTTAGTTGAACAAAGGGTCACTGTGCACTTCTGCTGCTCAGACAATGTATAGCTGCTCATGGTATCAGGCAATATGGCTTGATAGTAGGGATATCCTTAAACACTAATGATGTTATATATTCTCATCAGCCCTCTAGTCATCAAATAACTGCTATATAATTCTAAGAGAGAGAATTTCTCATTCATTTAATCTTTATATGCCTGAGCTTGTTGCTAAAGACACACAAAGCATATTAGGAATCAAATGATATATTTTGACAAGTGGCTGTCATGTGTACAGCTTAGCCAAATATAACCAAATCTATCACTCACCAAAACTCTGAAGGAAATGAAACTTCCTGCTTAGCACAGACCTGGTTCTCAGGGTAGTTCTAATATCCTAATACCTTTACAGAAAACCTTGGAGAAAGAAGTGGATTAGAGATCTGTGCTTAACTACTGAAGGTCCACAGGCATATCAGTTCTGAAAAGGTATTTGGTGCATGATTTCTAAGCTGAACTACAGAATAACTTTATTGTTATCCTTTTCTGGTACACTCTTATTTTAATTAAATCAATCTTGGGGTGTAAATGCCTTTCAGAATTACAAGAAAAATCTCTAATTGTGAATTTCAGGTGCTGACAAGGAAAGGTATTTGAGGTATTTTAGTGCCTTCCTTTTATGACATTTTGGACCAATGCCTGCTGCTAAAACTAGACTTGAATGTTATCTAACTGGAAAATCAAACTAAAACCTTACCTCCCGTGACTATGCAAACTACCCACATTGCATGCCTTCATGCTGGGAGAAATAACAATTCTTCAAAAAAAGACTTCAAATGCTTGCAAAATATAAGCTTCATAATTAGGAAGCCGGGAGAGAAATCCACCAAGCATTTCATTATTTTACCTGCTGGTGTATTTTGTTACCACTGCGGCGGATGGCTTTAGGGGCCACACATGGCCAATCCATGTGAGTTTTCAGGACTTACCATTCCCTCTAAATAGAGCACGGATACTGCTCTCATGCAGGTTTTCTGAATACTACCTCTGAATGTGGAGCACAACCATTCAAAGAAAGTATGAGGCGTTTCCCCATCAGATCTGTGAGCCGCTTACTGTAATAGAACCATCTGCCAAAGGTGAAGGCTTCCTTCCCAGTGAAAAAGTATCCTACAAATAATGGCTTTCCAGGAGCTGTGTTCAGCATGCAGGCTGAGCAGGAGTGGTCCGCCCAAGACACTGTCTCCCGTCATCCTCTTTCTCCTGAGTCAGCAGGGACCAGAATGCACAGCGATTCTCTATAGACCTATTATCAAAGAGCACTGACTTGTTGATGCAGCTTCCCAACAGCTCACAAGAAAAGAACTCTCAACATCAGGGGCAGGAAAAGCACATTTTGAAGTCCTTTTTGCTAGAGGACTTCAAATCCCACTCCAGCATTCTGAATCAATTCTAAGGCACTAAGGACCCAATAATAGTCTTGGCTGGATCAACTGAGGAAAATAATCGGAATGGAAAAAAAAAAGTTATGGATCTTACCCTTATCTGTGATTAACAGGATTTGCTACTGCATTACTAGCTGTGACAAATAGGTGCCTGGGAGATTCTAACGTTAAATTACAAGGGTCTTAATGAGTTTCTTTTAATTTTCTGAAAGGAGTATACAATTGTCACCCTTTCTTTCTGTTTGGACTATGGATTGGGTGTGAGTTTCTTATGCCTTTGTGTCATCCTTTGACACTACTGGCTTCATCAGCTATTGGCAATGCATTAGTGATCACAAGTGGAACAAGTCCACTGTGGTTATATTGAGACAATTGTACTTTAGGAGAAAAATGGTATCGTTTGAGGAAGAACAGCCGTTGTAACAGTGAACTTAATAGTCAAATAAATATAAGATGGGAAGCTCTCCTGGAGCACATTTACTTACGGAATCTTGCCTCTTCCCACTCCTCAGAAAACTCTACTGAAAACATATTAGGAATCCATGGCAGTGAAACTCATGCCTTTGTGACACCACTTGGTGCTGCTGATAGTCTATTATGTAGTAATTTTATTGGATAGAAAATCTAATATGATTAGATATACTTTTGAGTTTTGTAATGATAATTAGGATTATGATTGTGGCCAATCTAAATAGCATCCTCTAAAGTTCTGCAGTAAGAAATCTTAGCACTCTTGAAATCTATCCATGGCATTAACTGCTAGGATAGGGTATGTGTATCATCAGCCAGTGCCTCTCAACAACAGATTAGAAAAATACTGAATTTCAGTAAAACCAAGGTTCCTTGTGGGCTCCCCTTCCAGAGACTGCTGCTAGAATTAGCAGTTATTGGGGTGTGCATGTCTGTGTCTGTGTGTATCCATGCATTCCCCCACTGGGTTATAAAGCAATAATGCTTTGCATTAACACTGAGGTTTTAGAAACCCAGTAATGTATCCATTGCTAAGATACCATACAACGGGAGTCTTATATGTGAGTCAAAAATGTTGAATAAAGATTAGCCTTACTTTAAGCAGCATTACAAACATCTGATTCTGCATTTATTTTTCAATTGTTCATAGTTACTCTTTTATTCTGTTCTCTGCATGAGACTTCTATTTGACCCTAGATTGCTCATTATTACCAGAAAAACAACATAAAAGCCTGCCTTTCAGGGTTTTAATACCCACCAGTAAAACCCTGGAGTTTATAGAAATAGATACAGGTATTGATTTCTCTCCATAAAGATCATAGGGAATTTATGACTTCTTGGCAACTTTTAATTTGCATACAGCATGCTTTTTGAGTATAATTGTCATCTCTGGATTTTACAAGGGAATTATTATAACTACACTACCAATATAATAATGTAGACAGTCTGGGTAAAATTTTTTCTTAAGACACATGCTCATAAACTATTTATGCTGAAGTTAGGAGGCAAAATATTTTTCATTTCCCCCCCACAGTATTGCATTTAGTTTTTCTGTACATTTAAACCATGTCTACAATTGATTGAATGGTTCAAAGCAATACAATGTTATTATAAAGCTTTTGCAAAGCTGTGGTGATGTTTGTTTTGCCCTTGTACATTGTCACTGTGGAAAATGTACCAGTATAAACACCAAGATCTTCGCAGAGTAGAGAGGTTGTTTCTAACTATGTGCCTGGCACAAAGAAAAATTTCACACTGAATTTGAAACTATAAAGTCTCATTCTTGAGAAGGAGGCTCCTATTTTATGGTGTGGAGAGACACCATACACATTACTTGCCATTAAAGTCTACTTTTTATTTTATATTGAAAACAATCATTGTCTTCAAGGGGTTAATAAAAATTTTCCTTTAAAACAGATACCATCTTTCTGACTGAAGAGTTTATCTGTTTTTGAAACTTTCTGTAGGCCTTAAAATAATTTGGTGGCAATATGTTTCTATAAGCTGGACTTCGTCATTTTCATTGGTAATAACATTTGTATATAGCAAGCAAAATTTCTTGATCCCGTTATTAGTTAACGCATAAGAAAGGGAAAAGACACTTTGCTTGGAGCATTATGTCTTTAACTAGTTTTAAACACATCTAGTTTCTGTGTTTAACAAAGACAAGACCTTATTCAGGCTGAAAGTTTTAACATTCAAAAATATTTGGCAGAAAGGAAAAAATCTAACAAAAATTTCATAGTATTTTTTGTTTTGTTTCTTAAGGTTTTCTCTCTACTTTTCTCCCCTTAAAGTGGGGGATATATTTAAGGTTTATCTTTTACTTGTCTCAATTGATAGCTTAGAATTGTTTTTTTTTTTAAATAACAAATACTAATATAATTAGACAAGAATATCATTTAAATGATGAAAGCAAGTGACATGGGATCTTTCTTGGGGTTGGAAGTAGTGAAACCCAGGAACATTCACAGTGATGAAGGGGAGATTGAAAAGGGAGATTGATTGTTAGCATGATGCTAACAGAGGTCAGCATCCAACTCTCAAATGGAATCACTGATTTCCTTTTATTGTGATGATGAATTTGGACAGACACTGACTTCCTTCAGTGAATCTAGAGAAACCAACTGAAGCCCACCCCAAAAGCTTTGTGGCATGTAGAGGTTAGAAGAAGGTTTTTATTCTGGCCATGGGGGCATAGACCAGCCCTCCCAACACTCAGGAGACAAAAACAGGAACATTGTGAATTACAGGACAGCTTGGTCTACAAAACAAAGCAGTACAACACAAAAAGATGACCTAGGACTATCAGGTACTACAGAATCGTGCTCTACAGATCTGCAGTGAGAGTCTTCTGGTGGATCTTCTTAAAAATGCAGATTTTAGTAGGTTCGTTCTGCATGTGATTAAGATTTTGCATTTTTAACAAACTTCCAGGTAAAATCCTAGCTGCTAGTTCATAGCGTCAAGGACAAAGAAAATTAAAATGCTGAATTCCTTTTACTTCTCACTAGAAAGCAGGTAAGAAAGGATCCTTGAAAAGGGGGTATTGGAGATAGACCAGGAGCCAGGACCTAATTTTCTAACTATAGCCTAGACCTTGCAGGCTAGAACTTTAGGCTACGATTCCGTGTAAACAGTTACACCATGGTAATAGAAGGTATGACCACCCGGAAACAGACTGCTTATAAAGGAGGCAGAGCCATACGAATGTCATGAAGATGTACATTCATATGGAAATGCCCTGACCTGGGGATAGGAACATGCTGGAGAGCATATGGATTTGGACAAACGAAAAATACTGAAGTGCCATCATTGTGAGAGTGTGTAAGGACACATTGGGGAGATGTATGCTGTGTTACTAAACACAGATTGCAAAATCAGTACCGGGAAAAGACAGAGTAGTGATGGGGATTTCAACTCTCCAGACATCTGCCGTAAGTCTCATTTGGATAACAGTAGAATTTCTAACAGGTCCCTGTAACAGCTTCTTCTCCCAGAGGAGATCATTTCCTAGGGGAACTGCCATCCTGAACTCATTTTTGGCCAATCAGAAAGAATTAGTTGGCACTCTAACAGTGCTAAGTAATTTAGGAATAAAATACCATGTCATTTCAGAGTTCATGGGAGGATGGGAGGGTAAAGATAGTCACATATATTATAATTTATGCATTGGATTCCAAATCATTTGGAAATGTTTGGCATGACATGAGATCTTTGGAAGGGAAATTTTATCAGCTCTTAAAAATTCACTTTTGGATGTAGGATGCTAGGGGATCTAAAGGAAGAGGAGTAATTAGAGGTATCTAGGAATCCTGTGAGCCATTGGTATGGCTAAGGATAGATTACATGAGTCTGTACAAGCCCTATTTCTTGATCTCCATATTGAGCAGGGTTGGGTGATTTGACTTTGCCATTTATGGATCCACTGCACCGATTTGCTTTTATTCTTTGGAGACAGGTCTCGTGTAACTCAGGAGGGCCTTGACTCTGCAGCTGAATAGTTCAAATTTCTAGTTGACCTACTGACCCTATTGCCTGTTCTTCCATGCTGGTATTACATGTGTGCATCATGGTGCCTGGCTCTGAATTAGTGTTTATCTCTCAAGTTTTATATACAGACACTCTTTCATCTTCAGGGCTTTCTATATGCTATTATTATTATTATTTTTTCCTGGAAATACCTCAGTTTGTTGAGTGATTAATTCCAAATCACCTTGTGGTGTCAGCCTAATCATAGCATAGCACAGTAGTTCCAGATGGGTTTTATTCCCCAAAGCAGGTCGATTTTAGCATTAGGAGAATTATTTTGTGTAATCTTCTTTTTTCAAAACTCTTGGGCTAAAGGACTTCACTTGTTTTGTTCAGTATGTTCCTATCATCTAACCAATGTCTGTCCTATGCTGAACACTCAATACATGATAGTTATCAAATAAAGAAGATTAAGTAAATATTATTCTTGGCCTTTTAGGTCAAAGACTCTGAGTAATTAGCATTTTATGTTCTGGGGTCCTATCAATGCTCCTTTTATTTCATTTCTACTTGTTGACTGCTTCTCTCAGTCCATCATTTCCTTTTCCAGCTCCCCTTTCCCCTTCTAACTACTTCCTTGGAGGGAAATGAGAATGACAGATGAACATACCAATTTATTTCTTGACTCTCTCTCCTTCATCAAACATATATGTTAAGTAAAATTAAAAAGGTGTAATCATACCCCAAAGATCAACAGTTTGAAGCCCAGGGAGACAGTTCAGTTTGTAGAACACCTGCTGTGCCTATATGCTGACCCAAGTTGGAATTGCCAGAACCATGTAAAACCAGGTATAGGAGGGATGCTTGAAAACCTAACACATGAAAACAAAGGTAGATCCCTGAGCTCACTGGCAAGCCAGCTGTGCTAGCTAGTGTACACAGACTTGAAACAAACTAGAGACACCTGGGAAGAAGGATCCATGGTTGAAGAATTTCCTCCATCAGACTGTGGACATGTCTGTGAGGCATTTTCTTAATTGTTAATTGATGAAAGATGAACAGTTTCCTGTGCGTGGTGCCACTCCTGAACAGGTAGTGAGTTTTGCTTTGTTTTCCTAGATGATTGGCTATGTTCTATAAGCTAAATAAGCCCTTTCCTCGTGAAATTGTTTCTGGTCAGTGTTTTATTACAGCAACAGAAACTAAATTAGAACATGAGCTTCAATGGACTTCAACTTCAGTGAGATGCCCTGCATGAAAAAATAAAGGTGGAAGCAATCAAGAAAGACATGTGACATCAACCTCTGTCTTCCATATATACATGCACAGGTGTGAACCTTCACACACACACATTAAGATATGCACACACTTGGGGCTGGAGAGATGGCTCAGTGGTTAAGAACACTGACTGTTCTTGCGGAAAGACCCAGGTTCGAATCCCAGCACCCACATGACAGGGGATCCAGCAGCCTCTTCTGTCCTCCTCGGGCATTACATGACATGGGTGCACTTACCTACACGCAGGCAATACATGAATACACATAAAATAAAAATACTAAATAAAATATTTTTTTAAAAGATATGCACACTCGTACCACACGCACACATATACACCCATACCCTCTCCCCCCAACAAAAAGATAAGCAATTTGAAAACCAAAAGCTGAACAAATTCCAAGTGCTAACTGGGACTGGGCTTTGAGACTCAGAACAGAAAGAAGAGGTGAGCAGTGTGCACAGAATGAACTACTGGGGGCTAAAGTTGCCCTGTAGTTCATGGACAGCCTAAGTTCATTTTCTAAAAATACACATTGGAACACTCTTTCTAGGTCTAGGGTGGAAGAGCAAAGCCTGCAAATTGAAAGCTTACATGAAGCTGAATTAAAACCGTAAGAACAGTCTCTGGGCTAAACCTGGGCCAGGCTGTCGTTTGGAGACTAGATGTGGACATCACAAGACAGAAACTCCAAGTCACAGGGGTGGGACTATGAGGACTGGTTTCTGCTCAAGAGGCTGAATGTTATAGGACTGAAAGAAAGTTTCCACTGAAGATGAAATTTGAAGCCCCAATTCTAAAGCAGTTTGTAAAGCATATTAACATGAAAAATTTAAAAATCAACAACCAAGAATGCAATTTACTCCAATATAAGTACAAATGCAGCAATTTTCGCACAAAAAAGACTTTAAACTTAATGTGTTTATTATATTGCAAAGATAAATGATGAAATCATGCCCAAAATATGGAACAGAAATAATTCTAAAAATCATGCAAAAAGAAAATAAAAACAGGTGGAAATTTTAAAAAGAACCAATTAGGATTACCAAAATGAAAAACATAGTCAATTATTTAAAAACAGAAACAAAAACATCCATCTAGTGGGGAAGCAAAAATAACAAGCAGGTAATTATAGAACAAAGTGGTGAACGCAGAGATGGAGACAAGCAGATGGCATGTCAAATGCCTCCACACACATGACTCTGAGCTGGTCTGGACATTGAAGGAAAATGGAATCAGGGAAGAATGGGGAGTTTAACTGAGTTTTGAGAGAGAAGTTAAAGTTAGTAGACAAAGAATTACAAGCCAGAGATAGAAAGCACTAGGACAAGAAAATGACAGTGCACAGAGGAGGGCTGTGTCATTGGAACCAAAGGCAAAAGGGGCGGGGGGGTGGGGAGGGGCAACATCAAGTGTAGCAGCTGTAAACAGCTAAACTATGAGGGATCTGAGATGCTCTACAATCCCAAAGTCTGATTTTATCTTGTGTTACTTAATGTCGTTATCAGAGGGTTGAAATGCGGCATGTACAACTTTAAGATGCCTCACTGTGTTTTCTTAAAATATTTTATTTGCTTTACTTTATGTGCATGAGTGTTTTATCTGTGTATATCGAAGTGTACCACGTGCATATAAGTGGAAGACAGTTGTGAGCTGCAATGTGGGTGCTGTGAACCAAACACAGGTCCTCTGAAAGAGCAGCAAGCATTCTTAACCACAGAGTCATTTCTCCAGCTCCAACATGGGTCACCTTAACTGTGTAGAGGACAGATTTAGGGGATTCCTTAAGAGATGGGTAGCTCTTCTCTAGCTATGGTGAGAAGCAATGATGTGTGGAAACTTTTCTTCTTTCATCTTTTCATTCCTAACCCTCAACCTAGAACTCTGAATCACATATGAAGAATTTATTTCATTCCTCTTGAAATCAAATGGTTTCCAAAACCGACAAAGATGAAAGTATTCACAGATACAGAGCCCAAAGCACCGTATCTCTAGACAGATCATCAGGAATTGTATCAGCATGAAGACTGTGCATAGTTTGCATAAAGACAGCTGGACGAAACCTTGTTCTGATGATTCGTTTTCCTGTCATCGTCCTGGAGGTAAACTGGCCACTGGTGGAAGAGTGAAAACATGCTTATCATAACAGGATTTGAGCCAGGCTCAGAACTTCTGTGCAATGGCACAAGTGTTATGTCAGAGGATTGGAGAAGCATTCCATTCACATAATAGACCAGTGTGAAGTCAGGGGGAAGGAAAACACATTCATTCATAGGGAAGACTAAAATATCAAAGAGATAAGTATGTACTGTGATGCTAATGCACAGCCTACACAGCCCACGTCTCTGCTGTGGAAATGCACGGGGTTCTTTAGTGCTCCTAACTGTTGACATACTAGCAAATGTAAAATATTAGTAATAATAATTATGCCCTGCATATGCTTAATGTCTGTCAATATGCCTATGACTCTTAGATTCCTTTAAGCTTCTTTTCATTAGAAGCAGTAGATTAAATATATATATATATTCAAACAAATTAAATGCTGCTAACAGCTTTTCTAATTTGTAAACACTTGCATAAACATGAGCTTTATCAAATGCTTAATTAATCTGAAATGCCAACTTAAAAAGTAAAGCAATGAACAATAAGAATGTTTCTACCTCAGGACGTTGCTCCATCTGGGCTTCAAGATGGATTTCTGGAGAAACCTGCTGAAGGTATGGGAAGCTAGTTAGCTCTGGAAGTTAAGAATCATTTGGAATTGACCAAGGATGCTTAGCTTTCTGAATAAACTACTTAATAAAAAGGAAACTTTCATGGGCTTTTAATAAGCAAATGATTTTTAAGTGAATGGAAGTTAAGTTTGTAAACATCTATATTTTTATTTATTACAATACAATCAAAATCAACCGTAGTTTTAGCAGTAGACATGTTCACGTACAGGACTTAAAATACAGTATTTCAAACTTGGGGTTTTATATTAATCCTGATATGTATTACACTCTAAGATTATTCTGTAATTACAGCTTTTCAGAATTTTTGCTTCAAGTACCAGGCAGTAAGCCAATGGCCTTACCTGAGATGGGGGTGCTCTTTCATTAAACTATACCCCGAAATCCCTTTCTGTCGTTTTTGTTTTGAGATATGGTCTCAATCAGTTGCGAAGACAGATTTGAATTTTAAGTCTTCCTGCTTTTGTCTTCTGAGAAGCTGGGATTACAAGCCCTGTACCACCTCCCCCACCAACCCCACGCAGATTTGATAGGGGTATTTTGTATTATCCACAAAAGGTAAGTGTGGCTTTTGACAAATACATCCTTCTCATTGGAGACGCATTAGCATTCACAACACTCAAAGAACCGCATTGCAAACGAATAACCATATGACAAGAGGGGTGACTTAAAGGGGGAAAAGTGGGAAACCTTTATTGAATACTTTTGTTTATTAAACAGAGAGTGGTATTAAGAAAAACTTAAAGTATCTATGAACACTATCCATCAGAGTACCCAATTCCTGAAGAAGTCTCTAAAATATATTATCCAGGGCATCTAAATCCACCCATTTTAAAAACTACGAAACTGAAGCCAGAGAGAGGAGTCAGATTGCTGAAAGCCATGACAGAAGTGGGCAGGGTACCTCTATGTCCCTACTGCTCTGGGCTTCATTGTTCTTCCTATAGCATTCTATGAGCTATCCCTGAAAACATCCACCTATCCTGCGCCCCAGATAACCCTCCTACTAGGGCACTCTTTTGGCATTTATGCGCCTTCCTAATAGTAGTTCTGTGTGGACCAATCTCCCCGGCTACTGATGAGAATGTTGTGGAGGAGAGAATCAGAAGCCTTGGTGAATCCAGGCCGATTACATCTATTACTTCCCCCTTTATCTCATGGCCTGCCACTCTATTATAGAAGGAAATTAAGTTGGTCTGGCATGATTCACTCTGCACAAAACCCTGTTTGCTACTAAGAACTCCCTTCTTTCTAGGAGATTGTGGTACAAATTTTTTTTAAAAAAATTTCTTTCAGTATCTTCTGTTCAAACTCAAATTAGCGGATGCTTGGGTTTTCCAAACACCTACTTCGTAAAAGTGAGGTTTCTATACGCTTTTGTCTTTGTGAACCCTTACTATGATTTTTTTTCTAAGTTCAAGAAATTAATAACATCATATTCTGGAAAACTATGAACAGGTTTCTGAGCGTGGAGAGAGGTCATTACACCCTGCTGATTTTACTGTCATGTTCTATCAAGTGTCTTTCTCAACGACTTTCTATCTTTCCAACATACTTTACATCCTAGTCGACTCTCCGGACCCTCCAAGCAGTACTCCCCACTGTCTCGTCTGATTAGCTTTCTCTTAAAGATGAAAGTAAAAAATAAAATAAAATAAAATCAAGTCTCTGGGTTTCTTGTTTTGGCTCCTTGTTTGACTGACATCACACACCTTTCTCTTTTTATTAAAATTTTTCTTGATTCTGCTTTGCTTCCTTATTTCTTTTTCATTCTTCTGTGGAAAGATTCTTTGCTTTGTTTTATTTTGTCTTGTTGTTTTAATATGGGATCTTTGCATGTAGCCCAGGGCTGACCCAGAGTTTGCGATCCTCCTACCTCTGCCTCCTGAAGGTCATGATCATAGTACAGCATCACCCTGGCTAGGAATGGAGAGTTGCAGCCCCCTTTTCTGAAGGGGAGTGTCAGCGTGCCACTCTTTCCAGTATGGCTGTTGGTTAAGATTCTGATTGTACCCCACAGGCCAAGGACAGAGCTAAACACATTCTTTTATGCTCATGCATTCAGTAGTTGTCCCTGAGCACTTACTGCTAGATATAGGTAAGTTTTAGGGTCAGGGGCTTTTAGGGGACTTTTCTTGGGGACACGTGAACAACTGTCTATCCACCCCAGACAGGGCACTGGTGGCAGATTAAAGAAACAATTCCACCCAAGTCTAGCTCAGTGAACCAATGAGTTCTTAGGGTTACTTATAGGAACATGGGCAAGGGGTTACTCAAAGGGGGATAGGTGACTAGAACAGGTACATCTCTGCAAGGCCCACCCCAGCATAAGTGTCAAATTACAAATGTTGCATCACTGGAATTCTCTGTACCACTTGCAGATGACTCTGCCCAAAATTTCCCCTTATCCCCTTACATCTGTTTTCTACACATACAACTTTCAAGAGGGGCCTCAGAGTCTTGTAGAGTTTGTGAGCTTCCTAAGTCTTCTAAGTCTCTTGTTAATTTTATGAGCTTACTGAGCCTTCCTCACCCCTCCAAGAATGTTCCAGTCAAGGGAAATAGTTTCACAACAGGTGCCTTCACTGTGAAATGGGCAAGGCTGCTATCTCATGGGGATCATTTTCTAGAGGATGTTTGAGACAAGTACAAATAATAAGTAAACGAGATGATTGCACCAAATTATGACACGATACGAGTAAAGCAAGAATGATACAATCGGAGTGTGAGCAAATGAGTTAACTCACACACACAAGGATATACACACATGGACATACACATACAGGGACACACACACGCGAATATATACATGCACACACACCCCCATGCACACACAGAGAAATCCCATACACTCAGGTCCTTCTGCTTTAAGCACCCTAACTGAGTTCCCTCACTGAATCTCCTCAGATTGTATAGACCAACTCCTCTTCAGGCACACACAGGCACACACATACAGACACAGAGACACACACAGACACACACAGACACACACACACACACACACACACACACACACACACATATCCCAGACACTCAGGTGCTCCTGCCTAAGCACCCTCACTGAGTTCCCTCACTGAGTTTCCCCAGCTTGTATGGACCAGCTCCTCCTCAGGCACACACCTGGATACCAATTTGAGACACACATATACAGCTGCTTTTACATCCCCATTTAAAGAAAGAAAATAACAAAAGTCAAATTTTACAGAGTTTGGTGCTTTTTCCCACCATTTACTTTGCCTCCATATAATCTGTGGTATAATCTACAGTCTTATCTTCAAGAAGAAGGGATTCTGGATGAGCTGGATTAGGTGGCTTAGGGTCTTACACAAATTATTTGATCTTTCAGCAGCAGGTTTCTAAGACTCAGCATGACTGAAAGACTAGGTTAGACGAGTCCCCTTTTGCCAGCCTGCAGGTCAAATGAAGTTTGCTACCTTTCTTCCTTGAGAGCCACATTGACATATATTTTGCATCTACACACAGAGACACAGACACACACACACACACACACACACACACAGAGGAAACTGCATATTAGCATGAATATTTCATGATTTTTGACACCACGAAACCATCACCCACCCCCCGTTTTGTTTGTTTCTCTTGCAGTAACACTGAGCATCAAACCTCTCCTTCCAATAAAACTTTAAATACACACTACAGTGCTTACTAGGCCTCAATCATCTTGCATTGCAAACTTTAAGCTCCTTGAAAAGCAACTCTTTGCGTCCCTTTGGCCCCTGACAACCACCAGCCTACTGTTGTTCTATGACTGTAATAGTTCTGAGGACTCATGGAGTGGACCTGGGATTGGCCCTTCTATGACTGGCTTAGTTCACCTAGAACACTCTGCACCTTCATCATCCATGTTGTCTTTTTCTCTAAGGATTTCCTTTGCTTTCAACCTGAGTAATATTTTTCCTCTTTCTATTTTTAAAAAAATATTTTATTTATTATTTTTATTTTATGTGTAGGAGCGTATTGCCTGCATGTATGTAAGTGCACCCGTGTCATGCACTGCTATGGAGGTCAGAAAAGAGTGTCAGATTCCCTTAGAACTGGAGTTAAGGACAGTTCTTAGCCACTACGTGGGTGCTGGGAATTGAACCCAGGTCTTCTGCAGGAGCAGTCAGTGCTCTTAAGTGCTAAGCCATCGCTCTAGCCCCTTTCTCTGCTTGATTAATGTGTTTACCCTCTGGTTAGACATTTCAGTTGCTCAGTTGTCTACATATCTTGGTCCTTTTGAACAATGCTCCAGTGAGAAGAGGGTGAAGCTCCTTCTGTGAGACCCAGATTCCTTAGAAATATGCTCAGAAGCAGGATTTCTGGATCAAATGGTAGTGGGATATCTGTAAGTCATTTGTGGACAAACGAAATTAAATTGCTGTTTTCCGACAGTCGCAGAAACACTTGAAGTTACTATCAGTGGTCTGAGCAATCCGTTTCTCTAGTTCATATAAAAATCTTACCCTCCTTTTATTATTATACATTCTAATAGGTTCAAAAAGATAGTTCATTCTGTGGCTAATCTCTTCATATGGCTATGTGGCACAATGTCCTGCCATCCAGAGCCACACTGTATTATTTTCAAATCAGGCAGAACTTCTCATAGAATAGGACCCCAAACAAGCTTAAACTCAGACTGTGATAAAATTTGACAAAGCTAATCCATTCATAACTTTAGTGAGCAGGGACAAAAACAGTTTATCTGCCATCTAGAGAGCAATGAACATCCTTTGTCTTTCCCGAATGAATGATTGCTACTTCTATCTGAATTACAGATTTGGGCTCACTCTCTTAGAGAAGAATAAATGATACAGGCTCACATCCATTTTTTTTTTTACAGTATCCAATCTGTAGCAAATTCCCACACTTTAGACCCTCCCCCAAATTACCCAGCCAGACTCAACTCCCATAACTTGCCCTCTCTATAGTCTTCTTACTGACATGTAACAATATCCCTCTGTGATGTGTTTTCCCATGTGGCAACAGTTCGTTCGACTCTGGGTCTGTTTCTGGTGGTCTCTGGCTTCCTAGTCTTCACAGTAGCATCCTTTTCCGCTACTCTTTGGATGACCTTAGCACCCAAATCCCAGTTAGCACTAAGTGACCTTCAGCATTGGGGCACATCATTCCTAAGGGAGAAGCATTGAAGTCACTGGCCCAAGATTTAAAACTGAGGTCAGCCTTACTCTCAAAGCATTTATAAACCTTCTTCATGGCTGAAAATTCTGGGGGGAAGGAGCCTCTTGTTCTGAAGCTTTCAATTTTCTTCACTTTCCTTTTTTCTCCTTATTTTAGCTAAAGTTCATTATGAGATTGTTATTTCAGCCATTTATCTCATTTGAATCCTTTGTGCAGCATTTGAAGAAATTCTGTTATAGATTTCAGTAAATACCTAGCACATGTAAAAGGAAACAGCCAACGTGTAGTTTTATTTTTTAATAAGATCTGCTTTGCATGGATTTCAAGCCCTCCAGGCACCCTGGTATTCTGTTGTTCTCTTATTTACAATCACTAGAGAATCTCAAAAATCAGGGATGATTCCAGAGACTGCTGTGAGAAGTTAGTTTTCTGTTATTAATTTTTTGTACATATGCCGACAGGCCTTGGGGCAATAAGTTCATTTAAACAAATAGAAACGATACATAAATAACCACATTTCCCTGAATTCCTCTCTATCTTAGGCCCCCGGAAGAGCCGGGCAGCTCTGTGATCGCACGTGCATGCTGGTAGAAGAGTAGGGAACTGTACTCATAATCAAATGCGTTTAGGGTACCTCGCCACAATGTATGGAACAAATCATACTTATTCACTCGGACAGCGGCTCTAATCACCTTCAGTCTCCTTTGTATTCTGCTATTTGTTGTATCATTAAGATTTTTCTCTTGTAATTCAAAGAAGTCCACCCTCACTAGGTTAAAAGGAAAATGATTATTGGAAAAATTAAAGAAGATTAAAGAAAAAAGAAGCCTTAGAGAGTTATAATGGACTCTACGCCAGTATCTTTCAGGTTCTGCTACTGAAATGGATGGACTCAAGGCTTCTTGTCATTTGCATCATTTTTTTCAGGTGCTCATTTGTAGGATAAAGTGCAACTGCCCTTTCCTAGGTAATATGATGGCTCTTAAAAAAGAGAGGGACAGGATATCTTCCTAAAGGCTGCAAAACTATGCACAGTGGAAGTCATTTAATTATTGTGCTGCAAAGAAAAAAGCTTCTCCAATGGCTTGAGTATTCTGTATCCTGGAATCTTTGCGTGTGTTGGGGTAAACGACCATGGACAACAAAATGTGTAAATCAGCTGACTGTGAAATCCAGAGATGATCTTGGAATGTCTTCATGGTTGTGAGGTCCTCCAAAGAGTCTATCAAAGTGTTCAGAAAGAGTGCCTGCCAGAGGAAGATAGGACTATATAAGAGATGTGCAACATTGATGGCTCAGAGACTATGTTAGGATATGAACCAAGTGCCAGAATGGCATTAAGAATGTAGAAGGGACAGGGACAGATTCTCCCCTGCAGGCTCTAGAATCGATGAGCACAGTCTATCAGGTGCCTTGACTGTAGTTCAGTGAAAGCCTGTTTGAACTTTTCACCTCTTGAAATGAAAGATCATAACGTCATATTGTCTAAATCTGCAATTTTTAAAGCAGCAATGGGATGTTAATATAATTATTCATAAGAAAAGTTTATTAAAATTTTCAATCAATATTTGATATTTGTAAAAGCAAATGGAATCTATGGTAGTGCTCGTTCCACAAGAATGAAGGAAACAATAAATTAAAATGTCTCATTTCATAATGTGCTTTTCAGTCTCAGGTTATTTTTCTATTCCAAAATTGTATGGATGATACAAAAAAATTCACTGCTGCACAGAATTAATTTCAGTAAGGAATCATCCCAAAGAAAATGACTCCATGAAGGATACTGAATCATTTCACAAAATACCTTAATTCTTCAGTTTCTTTCAGCATTCATCCAGTCAAAACCATATTTTCAACAGAATTAGCACATATAGTAGAATGATTCTACAATCTACAGTGTTTCATAAATGCAGGTCCCTGAAGAATTACCTACTGCACACATGGTTTCTGACAAATCGTGTGTGGGGTAGGTAACTGTATGTGTCAATAAGCCTGAGCACGACATACCCACCTATTTGGTCAAATATAGTTTTGTATGTTTGTCAGAAGGAGTTTGGGGATGGATTTAACATCTAAATTGACAGATATGAAGCCATATTGCCCTCCCATAGGGATAGTCCTCTTCCAATAAGATGAAGGTCTGAATAGAAGGGAAGAGTGACTCACTAAAAGTGCAATCTCTTTGACCAGGCAGCTTTCAAATTTTGCCCTGCTTTTGGACTTCAGCTGAAATATCTACTCTTCTGTGCATACTGGAAAACTGAGGTCTTGGGACTTGTCAGTCTCCATAATGATAAAGTCAATTATCTTTGTTAAATCTACCCATCCATCCCTCTATCCACCCAAACATGCATCCTAGTGCCTTCTGATAATCCTTTGTAATACTCTGTGTAAAGGAAAGAATATTATATGATCATTGACATTTTTGTTACAATTATGCACATGTACTTAATAAAAAAAAAACTATTGCCAATACCCACCAGGTTTGTACAAATACATATGCCCATTATAAATATATAACACAATGGAAAAGTCTAGAACTTGTCCTCATCTTCTTTAATATAATGCTCCTTGTCTCTCCTTCTTTCCCCTTCCGTCTCTTGTGTTCTCTCTTTACCCATACAACCATGCCCTTCCTATGACATTTCCGTCAACATTAGATCACATGTACAGTGTTGCTCTTATAAGAATATACAACATATGGCATCATAGTTCTCTTAATTTGTGTAAAGTATGTCAGTGATGGTCACATAACCATGAAACTGAATCCTGGTACATTTCTTGGATGCTATCGCCATTACTAAGTGATACATGATCATACACTAAATTCATATATGTACATATATTCATGATACAATCTGTATATGTTACTCTAATGGGGATGTATAGGAATACATCTTATATCTGGATGTGTTCATGCTAACACTCTGCTCATTATTAAGTAATAGTCTGACCAGACTTCATTGCAATAGACACCCTTCACACTTCCACTGACTACATACCACTTTCCTATTGCTCAGCAGTGAGATCATTACTAACAGATACATCCTACTATGTGTTGGGAAAAGTTCTTGGATGAATAAAGATACTGTGCACCCAAAACATCAAATTTTATATAATTGCAGAGCCGCTAGCTTGTCATTAAATGACAGATAAATTGGCAGCTAACTTTTAACTTTCCAAAATGAATTTTTGAAGGCAAAAGATACTGGAAGTTACAAAGGAGACATGGTGTCCATGGTTGCTGCTGGCTATCTTGAAAAAAAAATTGGATCAGGTGAGACCTTTAAATCCAACTCTACTGATGGCAGCTACTGGAGCAAGGATACAATTTAAGCCTCCTGTTTGCTTGGGGAAAACTGCCTGGGTGCCTTTGGCTTTTACATCAACTGGATTTGAATCACTGTCCTTGGCTTGTGCTGTTTCTCTTTCTCCTGTCCTCTGCCTTCCCCCATAGATCATATGCAGGAACAAAATGCTAGCAGCTTCTTAAGAGGAGAGGCATTTAAAATCAAATCATTCATTTTGGGGGAGGGATTCTGGTCATTAAGTTTTAAGTATTTAAAATACTTCAAAGAGAGCCTCTGAGCTTCCCTTAATTGTGCCATACCCATCCCCCTACATGGGATTTCATGAGGCCCCTCCCAAGGCCCCAGGGCAGATCTGGCTTTGGTAGGCTAAGGCTGAGATCCTAGTAGACAGCCAGAGAGGGTGGGTTTCAACCTCCACTGCTTCGTGGCTCTGATCTCAGCAGACCACCAGAGAGTGCTGAGTTCTGGACTCCCTCTAGCCTCCCCCTAGCATAGAGCCTGAGTATGCAGGGGACTGCCTGAAAGTGCCTGGGTCCTCCATGTGGTGAAGGAAGCCCCAGTGTACCTGACTGGAATCTGAATTGGCGTCTGTGGGTACTCCTGAACAGCTGATCTGAAGCCATCAGTTCCCTCCAAATTAAACCCAAGAGAACCTGAACCTTGTACCAACCAGCTTTACATAACAAATAAAGAAAAATCTAGGCACCCGGATAATATAAACAAAAGCATATTTCAACTTAATTCTCATATCAGAATCATAAACAACAAAGGAAATTTGCATGCCAAAATCACAATGGAGAATAATAAAATAGAAAGCCAAAACACTATGTCCCCACCAAACTCCACCAATCCTGTAGAAAAGTTCTACAAGGAGAACCCCCTGGAGATAACCCAGGACACTGAATTTAAAAGAATATGATTAAGGAATTCAACGAATTTAAAGAACACATGAAAAAACAAATCAAATAATTAAAAGAAGATAGGGATAAACTTGAATGAATTCAAAAAAGAGAAGCATTGAAGAAAACTCAGACAGAAATGAAGAAGGAAGTGAAAAACTCAATAAGCCAACTTGAAACAACAGGGGAAAGCCTCACTGCTAGAATGAATGAAGTGGAAAACAGATTATCTACACTGGAGGATAAAGTTGAAGAATTAGACCACTCAAGCAAAGATGATGGGAAATTAAAAGCAAAAAAAAACAAAACAAAACAAAAACCCCACAGGAATGGAAAATGCAAGAGATGTGGGACACTTTAAAAAGACCAAATCGACGAATCATAGGAATAGAGGAAGGAGATCTGTTGACCAGATCTTAAACAAGATTGTAGAAGAGAATTTCCCTAAATTAAGGAAAGACATCCCCATACAAATACAGGAAGCACACAGAACAACAAATAGGATCAGAAAAAACTCCCCATGACATATCATAGAGAAAACACTAAATGTACACAACAAGGAGAGAATACTGAAAGCAGCAAAAGAAAAACAAGTCACATACAAAGGAAAGCCCATCAGAATTACAGCTGACTCATCAATGTAAACTATGAAAGCCAGAAGAGCTTGGACCAAGGTATTTCCAGCTCTACATGGCAATAGATGCCAGCCCAGAATACTTTACTGAGCAAAAATGTCTATTATAGTTGAGGGGGAAAGAAAAATCTTCCATGACATGAATAGCCTGAAAAAATACATGTTCACAAAACCAGCCCTTCAAAGAATACTTGAAGCAATACAGAGAGCAGAGAGAGAAACAATTATGCCCCAGGGTCAATGAAAGAAAATAAATAAAGGTATAATCTAGGAAACACAAATTACACAGAGAACACAAAATGATGGCAGCCAATACACATCCTTCAATAATAACCTTAAATTTCAGTGGACTGAACTCCCCAGTCAAAAGACACAGGCTAAGTGAATGGATTAAGAAACAAATCCATCTCTTTGCTGTCTGCAAGAAACCCATCTCACCTTCAAGGACAGGAACTACCTTAAGGTAAAAGGATGGAAAATAATATTCCAAGCAAATGGCACTAAGAAAAAATCAGGGGGTGAAATTCTAATATCTGACAAAATAAACTCCAAAGTAGAACTAATCAGAAGAGATAAAGAGGGTCACTTCATTCTGATCAAAGGAACAGTTAACCAAGAAGATATTACAATCCTTACATATATACATGAAACTTTGGTGCACCCAAATTCATAAAAACAATACTACAGTACTTTAAGACACAGATTAACCCCAACTCAGTAATAGTAGGGGACTTCAATACCCCACTGTCTCCATTAGAAAGGTCAACTGGACAAAGAATAAACAGAAAGACATCTGAATTAAATGATACCATACAGCAAATGGATGTAACTGACATCTTTCAAATATTCCACCCAAGCACTAAAGAATACACTTTCTACTCAGCACCCCGTGGAGTTTTTTCCAAAATTAACCACATACTGAGCCAGAAAAAAAAAAAAACCCTCAACAAATATAAAAAAATTGAAATAATTCCATGCACTCTATCAGTCTACAATGCAATAAAGCTCAAAATCAACACTGGGAAAGCCCTAGTCTCTACATGAACTTGTGATGATGGATTAAACAACACACTCCTGAATGATGAATGGGTCAAAAGAGAAATTAAGAAAGAAATAAAAGTATTCCTGGAATTAAAAGGACAATACAACACGACAAAACCTCTGGGACATGCTGAGAGCAGTTCTAAAAGGGAAGTTTATAGCTCTAAGTGCCTACATTAAAAAATTAGAAAGAGCCCAAATAAGTGACCTAACACTGCAACTCAAGATGCTGGAAAGGCAAGAACAAATGAAACCCAAACCCAGCAGAAGAGAAGAAATAACAAAAATCAGAGCGGAAATAAATGAAATAGAAACAAAGAAAACAATACAAAGAATAAATGAATCTAAGAGCTGGTTCTTTGAAATGGTAAACAAGATAGGCAGATACTTAGCCCAGTTAACCAGAAGAAAGAAAGAGCAAATCCAAATCAACAAGATGAAAGGTGAAAGGGGAAACATCATAACAGACACTCAAAGATCCAGACCATTTTAAGGGAATATTTTAAAAATCGAAGAAAACACCTACATCCACACATGCACTTACAGAGAGAGAGAGAGAGAGACAATCCTCTACAAACAGCACCATGAGCCCCCACCAACACTAAACAACCCATAACATAAGGAAATTGAAACAGTAATACAAAGCCTCCCAACTAAAAATAGGCCAGACCCACATGAATTTACAGCAGAATTCTACCAAACATTTAAAGAAGACATCCAACCAATACTTCTTAAATTATTCAAAATGATAGAAACAGAGGGAAAGCTTCCAAATTTCTTCTATGAAGCCAGCAACATACTAATACCCAAACCAGGTAAAGACACAACTAAAAAGAAAACTATAGACTCATATCCTTAATGAACATAGATGCAAAAATTCTCAACAAAATATTTTCAAACCACATACAGCCACACATTAAAAAGATCATTCACCATGATTAAGTAGGCTTTATCCCAGAGATGCAGGACTGGTTCAATAAAAGCAAGTCAATAAACCTCATTAATCATATAAAGGGACTCAAAGACAAAAATCACATTGCCTTCTCAATAGACTCAGAAAAGGCTTTTGACAAAATTCAGTATGCATTTCTGTTCAAAGTCCTAGAGGGAATTGGACTGGAGGGAACAGACCTCAACATAAATAAAGCTATATACAACAAACCCACAGCCAACATCATTCTTAATGGAGAAAAACTGGAAGCATTCCCGTTAAAATCAGGAACGAGACAAGGATGTCCACTATCTCCACTCCTTTTCAACATAGTGCTTGAAACTCTTGCTAGAGCAGTAAGACAGGAGAAGGAAATTAAAGGAGAACTAATTGGAAAAGAAGAGGTTAAACTATCACTTTTTGCAGATGATATGCTACTATACCTAAGAGATCTTAAAAGTTCCACCAGAAAACTCCTAGAACTGATCAACACTTTCAGTATAGTGGCAGGATATAAAATCAATCTACAAAAATAAGTAGCCTTTCTATATACCAATAACAAGAAATTAGAGAAAGATTATAGGGAAATGCTCCCATTCACAATCACTGCAAACAAAATAAAACATCTTGGAATAAATCTGACAAAAGACACCAAACAATCTCTACAATGAAAATTTTAAATCATTAAAGAAAAAGACTGAGGAAGACACCGGGAGATGTGCTCATGGATTGGAAGAATTAATATTATGAAAATGACCATCCAACCAAAAGCAATGTATAGATTCAATGCAATCCCAATCAAAATCCTCATGACATACTTCACAGAATTAGAAAAAAAAATCCTTAAATTCACATGGAAGCACAAAAGATCCCGGATAGCCAAAGCAACTCTGAGCAAAAAGAGCAACACTGGGGGGAATTACTATACCAGATCTCAAAGTATACTACAGAGCTATAGTCATAAAAACAGCATGATACTGGCATAAAAATAGACACATAGATCAATGGGACATCATTGAAGATCCAAACCTGAGTATACACAATTTCAGCCACTTGGTATTTGACAAAGGTGCCAAAAACACACAATGGAGGAAAGACAGCATCTTCAACAAATGGTGCTGCCAAACCTGGATCTCCACCTGTAGAAGAATGAAACTAGATCCTTATTTTTCACCTTACACAAAAGTCAACTCCAGCTGGATCAAAGACCTCAATGTGAAACTGGAAACCCTGAAACTCCCAGAAGAAAATACTGGCAATAACTTACAAGATAAAGGAGTAGAAAAGGATTTTCTAAATCAAAAAGAAGATGGTTGGGAATTAAGGTCAACAATCAACAAATTGACCTCATTAAACTAAACAGCTACTGTACAGCAAAAGAAACAATCAAAAGTGAAGAGAAAACCCACAGAATGGGAAAAAAAATCTTCACCAGTGACACATCTGACAGAGCTTTAACATCCAGACTATATAAAGAACTCAAGAAACAGAGACTCGAGAAAGCAAGTGACCCAATTAAAAGATGGGCTAAAGATCTAAACAGAGAGTTCTCAAAGGAAGAAATAAAGATAGCTAAGAAACATCTCAAAAAGTGTTCAACATCATTATTAACTAGGGAAATGCAAAATAAAACCACCCTAAGGTATCACCTTACCCCAATCAGACTGGCTAGGATCAAGAGAACAAATGATACCAAATGCTGGCAAGGATGTGGAGAAAGGGGAACTCTCATTCACTGCTGGTGGCATTGCAAACTCATGCAACCTCTATGGAAAACAGTGTGAAGAACTCTTAAAAACCTAAAAATGAACTTACCATATAAACCAGTTATACCACTCCTTGGCATATAACCAAAGGACTCATCCTATTGTAGAGACTTGTACAACCATGGTGGTTGCTGCTCTTTTCATAATACATAATTGACAGAAGCAACCTAAGTGCCCCTCAACTGACAAGTGGTTAACAAAAATGTGGTATATTTACACAATAGAGTTCTATTCAGCAATAAAGAAAGATGAAATAATGAAATTTGCAGGTAAATGGATGGATCTAGAAACTGTTATACTAAATGAAGTAACATAGACTCAGAAAAACAACACATTTTTTCTTCATATGTGGATCCTAGCATCAAATATTTTTAAATTCCAGGTCCTTTAATAAGATGATGCTATACAGCAGTCCCTTCTGCATGAAATAACTGCCATCATTACGACTTCAGCTGAACCTGATCACTAAACATCGTCACAATTGAATGGCTTGTGGTCGGTTGTGCTCATTCATTAAAGGAGGGGCAAGCAGGGTCATTGGACCCTCCCCGGATTATCCAGCCACTCTTCCCAGCCAACTGTATTTAATTTGTCCCTAATCATACATGGCCTCCTGTATTTGGGGAGGGCTGAAGTATACAATCTGGGAAAGGCTAGGAAGAGAAGGCATGACCCATGCTGGGTAAAGACTTTGCAGTGTGCACACCCTCAGGTCATACATATACCTAACCAACCCCTCAGTTATCTTGGTAAGTAAGCTCAATAAATTCATTGGTTCCCCAGTAAAACTTTAATTGAACTTTGGCTTGACACTAGAACCTTAAAAGGGAATAAGCATTGCTTAGAATCCCCAGGAAAAGAAGTCTCATGCAGATGGAAAATTTATTTGTTAATGTTATTATGTCTCTTAATTATTAAAAAAAAAGAAAGTGAGAATGTAAAAGATGTTAAAAGGATATGGGAATGGAGATATTTTCCAAAATAGAAAAAATGAGAAAGCCTCAGCAAGTGATATTAGGTTTGTTATATATAAAGGATGAGACACAAATAGTATACATATAATCT
>NW_008347571.1:2763435-2787016 GCF_000622305.1 Nannospalax galili | reverse complement strand
ATATTTGTTTTTTTACCCAAGCCTTATCTACACAGCACATGATAATTAAAAGTAACAGACTGGTAGAACTCAACTTATTGGATGTTTAACAGCCATAGTTTGAGGCCTATCCTAATGTGGTCAGAGGGAATTAAAGGACAGTTTTGGCCCCTTGCCCTCCAAGGTCGACTAAATTCCATGGGACTATGTGACATCTCTCAAAATGTCTTGTAACTGTGGTGTGTCACCTTTCCTCTTGTTCAGGGAAGACACTGAGATCCCACAAGATGGGCTTGAACCAGTGTCTAGTCTACAAGAGGAGGGTCAACTCAGAGAAAACATCTCATTCATGCTTCCAAGTGAAGCCAGACACGGTTGATGACTTATTTTCACATAGATGTAACTGATAAAAGAAAGGAGCCAGGAGCTCCTCCCATCTATGTGAACCCTGAGGAACAGAACCTCAAATGACCTTAAGTGTAAAAATAAATGGATTTATTTGGGCCAACCATAAAGTCTTAAACACCCAAAAGGAAAAAAAGTATATTTCTTTAAGAGTTCAAGGGATTATACTTCCCAGACACTAGGCTTAAGTCTATATAAAACGTTATTTAGACAATTATTTCTCATTGATGATTTTGTTCCTAATCAGAAAGTGCTGCTCAGATGTAAGACTTCAAATCTTGGTCTCCAATACCGTAGTGTCCACCTGTGGCTAAGGGAGACAGCCAGCTATTCTAAAATCATGGATAAATTTGTTTTCTCCCCCTATCTAGAAACCTTTGAGGGGGAACTGACACTGATTCTAACCACTCCAACAGATATCAAAATCTGAAAGCAAACCCTGACTCCATCACTCTAGAGTCCAGCCTTGGAAGACAAAAGAAAAATGAGGAGGAACCCAATAGAGGGATGCTTTTGGAAGCCCTTGTCAAGAAATTCCAATAGACTCTCATATGAACATTTGAAAATTGCCCTGTTCTGACTTTTTTCTAGTTCCCTGTCTAGAACTTGTAATGCTAATTACTCTTGCCTTTACTTCTCCTTCACATCTCCTATTCATGATTCAAAGACTTTCTTTTCCTCCTTGAGATAAGAGTTATGCAATTTGGGAGTCTTTTAGAGAGGCCCACTGAAGAGGTACTCCAATTGCCTCACCCTGCGTCCCTGTTCAGCATGGAAGAAGCCAGAGTGGTCCACAACCATATTCCCTATTGATAATTTGGGTAACCCCTTCAGAGGATGATGTGATAATAATAGGAGGTAGGAATTGGCTAGGCAGTTAGGGTGAAAAGACCCCAAAGAAAAGTAGCCAGTTTCTTGGATAACACTCACAATGTCCTTGGGCCTCTTAGCAACATACTCTGTTCCAAAGGCCAAAAATGTAGAAAATATTTGGAAGCTTTTATCTAATCTTTAAAAGATTTTAGTGTTACCTCTTCAGAGGGGGGAATGTTAGAGTAGCCAAAAGCCCCATAAAAATAAATTAATGAAGAAGAAAGAGTGCATGAAGTTATCAGAAAAAAAGTGATTGGGAGATATGGGAGGAGTCTGAGGGGAGGGAGTGGGCATGGATTTGATCAAAACACCTTATATGCATGTATGAAATTCTCAATTATTCACTTAAAAATTAAATTAAATTAAATAGTTTAAAGAAAATACGTCTTTAGAGTATGTAAAATGCATTAAATAGAGAATACATACATGTTTATATATGACACACACACATATATAAAATTGTAGAGGAGTGGAAGTTTTTTCCCCTCTAAGATGGAAATCCAAAGACATTTAATCTATATTCTCTATTTTTCACATGAAGAAATTTGCCAATCTCTAGCAAGTACCAAATGAAAATTTATTATAATTTTAAATTGGCTCTATAATGGGCTCAGTGACAAAACATATGATTTAATATTCTTCATTACGGTATTGTTTATGTTCTATTGGAAAGTTCCTTTATTACTATTTAACCACATTAAATTTCCCTAAGGAGTCTGATTATCCATTAATGCTTTAAATAGATGTGTCATCCTGGACTGAATAAAGAACTGGATTTAATCTTTGAAAGAGACCAGATGATGTACAAGAGCGGGGAGAGGGGTATCTACTATGTGTGACTTGATTGATAAAGTACCTAGGGATGGAGGTAGGGAGTAAGGGGGCAGGGGATAGATACTGTTTGACATAACCCCAAATCATGTCACATCTTGAAGTAAAAGGCTAAATTATTCTTAAGATTTTCTTGTTCACTAGCCTGTGTGGAGATGATAAGCTTCTGCACTTCAGATTCTCTGTCTTCATCACAAATAACACTCTTGAGTAAAGCAGGGCCTCTAGTCAATTCTTATTAAATTTGGTTCTCATTAGTGAAGAAGCCAAGTTTCAGGTAGAAAAGGTGGTGGAGTCCTGAAGATTTATGTTGAACTGTTAGAGAGACACTGTAAAAAGTCATTTCTAAAGTTGAAGTGGGAATTTATTTAGATTTTTGAGATATTTTCTTTGGCACAGCTTAAAAAAATAAGAGCAAGGGAAATCACTCCCTTCAAATCATTCATTTCTAAAACTAAACATTCAATAATTCTTCTCAAGTAGAATACATTCCCTTGGACTTTATCCTTTTTACTTCATTATTTTTCAACATAATTCACACAGCATTTTTATCAGTCTAGAAGCTAGGTCAGAAATCTAAGCCCTTGAGGATCTTACCAATAAATCATTACAGACTTCCTATTCATGCCCCATTTATCCACGAGGAACAAATAACACTTAGAAAAAATCACAATTCCATTCAGACGCTCCTTCAACATGTATTTACTGGGCACCTGCACGGTATGGAGCCCTTGGGAGACAATAAATGCGCAGTATGTCCCGTCAAAGAGAAAGAGCAGACACTTCAGTGAGCTGCATTCTGCACCTTCATTCCTCGACATCTCTCTTTTTCCCTAGCTCAAGCCCCATTTGACTTAAGTCCTTCCACTCCCTATGCCAAATTCAGATTTTCGTATTGCCATTTACCTTTGATGACTGTGTTTCTTATGTGTGGAATATGAGCACCAGGCACCAATCCTTTAGTTAACTCCTCAGATAACTGCTCTCTTTAACCAACTTTTCTTTGATTGGAAGTCTAGGCCAATTTCCTTCATTATATTATTATTTTGAAAAGTATTAACTATGTAAACATTAATGCGATAATATAACTACTATTTACATTCCTCTGTGTGCATTATTCTCATGGGAGGAGGACTAGGCTTTGCTTGTAGGTGCCCATTTTCTTCTTGCAACCAAGTATGTTCTTGGGAAAATGAAAAAGCATGCTGAAAAGAATATCTGCAGAACACTTAGCAAACTAAAGTTGTAAGCAATCCTCAATGAATGTACAATGTAGCTGGGGCCAGTGCTTAGAGCAGTATACCAAGAATGAAACAGAACATAGAATTCAATCCAAATGGGTGAGATGCGATGGATGAGCACTATCAATAATAAAGGCGTAGAAGACTTCAACCAGTGATGACATGTGCTGTGGAAAAACTGTAAGATCGAAATATGAGAGTGGAGTCTGATAAGATGTAGGGAATTGGGTAAGTGATAATGACAACAAATTCCAGATTCTCCCTAATATGCTACAAAACTCAAGCATGAAGAAGAAACATTTCAAGGCAGACACTGGAAGCCGGAGGAGCATTTGAGGAGACTGTTAGCAGGACAGGCGCTCCTGTTAAGAAACTGAACCTGTTTGTTGACTGACAAAAGCAGAGAAGGTAGGAGGGAAATTAATTTGAGGAATTTCGTGGGTGACTTAGGAGCATCAGCCATGCATGCCACATAGGGTCAAGTTAGAGGATGCAGTAATTAGAAGGACAAAATAATCCCAAGATTTCACTTTGATATGAATATTGTTTATGAAACAAAATGGAGTGTGTATGAACAAATAAATCTCATTGAATATGAAATATAAAGACCTGTAAACATGTACAAGTATCATTTTACTTCAGACTTCACACTGTAAGGAAGACTTACTGTTCCCCAGAGACCTAATTTTCCAAAGTCCTAGCACTTAGAGGCTGCATCAAGATTCAGAGCATCCCATCTTCAAAGCACACTACTTGTGACCCAGTAAACTGTGCTGTCTGTCTTACAGAGGTTTTTCCATCTGTAATATAATATTAACCTCAGATTAATCTAAGGTTACCTCCATGCTAGAAAAAAATAGCTAATAATGGAACACATTAGAAAAAGATTTCAAGTAAATAAAGTTTGCATAGTACTTCATGTAGGCAATTCAATTCTCCCCTCGTTCAGCAATACTTTTGGAGCCTTCCGTTAGTATTTTCCTCTACTCTTCCTAATCTCTAACATCATTACAAACCATAATTCTATCCTAGCTCTGGTACCAGACAAAGAACAAGATTCAGTTTACATTCTTTCAAAACTCTTCCCTCTTAGGTTAGGAGCTGACTTTATTCACAGTAAAGTTTTAGTGCTTCCTAATGAGCCTATCAAAAAATCTGAATATTGGCATTAACCCTACTGTAACAGTTAATAATGATTTAATAATCATTTAGCAAAGATTTATTCTAGCAGGTGTTGGTATTTATATACACATAAACTTATATCTTAAAAACAGGAAAATAGCAAGGCTTTTGTTAGCAGACAGTAGTTGCTAAAGCATTCATATGTATCAGTTGAAACAAAATTAATAAGCCACATGGAACAACAGTCTTAGTTATCTGAGTAATGCATGTAAAAATTCAACCACAGAGAATGGTGAGCAGCTTAGTTGTAGATATTGGTAAACAGGGGTGAGTAGATGGATTCCGGGGAGATATCTTACCATCCCAAGGAAAGCACACTACATAGACAAACACTCACTCCCCACAGATATAAAGATAGAGATATACCTGGCTTGAACGAGCCCAGGGTATTGGCCCTCAGACCGCTTAATCAGGAATTCATGGGACACAAGTTATTTGCTTGGTCTTGGAGCTGCAGTAGCTTGAATAGCCTCCTTGAATTTGGACGATCAAAGGAGTAAAGAGAGATTGATGAGCCCTCCTCAGGAGCAGGTGGTTTAATCGTGCTGCGGTTGTGTTTCCTAGTGCCACCTGGACTTAAGTGTCCCACACTGAACACCAGTGAAAAATGGCCTTTTCATTTTGCTCAGGATTCTTTTCTGATCCTTAATGCCTTCCATAATTAAGGAGTAACTACCAAGGCGTGGGGCATTTCCAGGGGATTAATGACCAGCTGGGAGAGTTGATGGCCTGGAGCTGAGTGGGGACTCATTAACCTCAGCTGGTCATTAATTCCTTAGGCATTGCTTGGGGTTGGTGGTGGCTGTGGGGGAACAGTTCATTTGACTGTATTTCAGGAAAAAAAAATGTAAACTTTAAATACACAGAGGTTTAGTTCATCTCCCCTGGCAACACAACATTCTGTCTCTAGAGTTTTGATGACTCTAGAGGTGGAAAGCCCAGACTATGTTAAATGACAAAGATAAAATGATAACATTACAAGTCAACCAAACCTCGCTGTCACTCAGTCACAGCCTTTACACAAGCAACAAAGACACCACTACTCCATTAGAGCTTCAGTAGGCTTACCACCCTCTCTCTACATTATTCTATAAATACAGGCAGATGTTTAAAAATATGACGTGCCTCTGAGTGGTGGAATCAGGCCTTCTTTTAGGTACCTGGAACAACAGTTCATTAGAGCAACCAATTTGAAATGCAACTGTATGCTTACTATGGGAATTTCAAAACTTATATATTTCATCGTACATAATTCATCTTTTCTGTCTTGTTCCTAGGGGGGAAAATCTTTGCCTGTGTGGCCAAGGATTTGATGGTCGAGGGTGCTTACTGCAATGGTGTATAGAACAGCAGAAACTGCAATCTGCCTAAATAGTCATTACAGGAGCATGGATAGTTGGTAGCACAGACTCTTTTAGAACGCCAGGCAGCAGTTAGGGGACTAAATAAAGACTACATATATGAACTTACAATCAGAAAGCACACAAGAGAGAAATGATTGCTCTGTAGTTTAATTGAAAATAATTGAAAATTGTAGTTTAATTGCAATCCTATATGTTTTCTCTGGATGGACAGAGGCTTGTGAGAACACAGACAAGGATCTGGAGAAAATAAGACACAGCTCTGCACAGGCTGGAGCACCACAAACATGCATGTATCTCAGGCTGCAGAACAGTGGTTATCTGTGGAACACTGATATTGTGGGAATATCATCATTATCTATATTTTTATTTTTTGCCCCAAAGAATCCTGTACTCATTTGTTACTTGGTTTTTAAATTAATATTAAAATTAGACAGTGAAGACAGGATTCATGTTGTATAAGGTCATTAAATGTCTTAGGCATGATATAGTCGGTAAAAAGATAAGAAGTTAAGAAAACACATTTTCTAACTAAATTCCCAGGAACAAAACTGCCGCAGAGAAAGGCCTGTACCTAATTGTAGCCTAGAAATCCTAAGAACTGTTTGTTTTGCAATCAGGGAAAGAAAAGTCTTGTGCACAAATATTGTCGGACGTGACTAGAGCGTGGTTATTGCCTCCTTCCCAGAATTCACTTAATGGAGGAATCAGTGATCATATGTATGTAATAAAGAACAGGAGGACAGGATGATGTCCTAGATAACTGGGTAACAACCTCAGAGCTTTGGTCCAGGGAGTTCAGAGCATAAGCTGGTAGGTACTTGCTATGTAGCAATGTCCGTCTCTGGCAGGTATACATCCTTTCAAAGTCTATCAGAGACATTTTGAGGATAGACATATTGGATGGCAAATCTTTACACACTCAAAAGGACTCTGGAATCTTTTCTAAGCTCTGCCATTTGTTAGCTATTTAACCGTGACGAACTTTAAATATACTGAGCTTCAGTTTTCTCATTTATAAAAATAGGGGACTAATAATAATAGTAAATTCAGAGATGGCTGCAAGAGTTAAATAAGATAATTTATGTAAAGAGGTGGCTCATAATCACTTAATAAACAGCATCCATTATTTTACCAGTACTGCTATTATAAGTGACTGGCGTTGGAAATCAGGATTAATCAAAACAGTGACTATACCATGGCTGAAAAGATGAACTCTGTAATTTAAGTTACTCTCTGGGACAAGCTTCTATTTTTTGTTAAATGAATTGAAGAACAAATTGAAACAAAATATGTCAGTTAGAAAAAACAGTGTAAAAATACATTTTTCATATATTATTTTATTCCAGTAAACAGTGGATTGAATTAGTTTGTAATGATGTTCAAGGCAGAGTGGGAGAGCACTTTGTTGTTGTTGCTAGTTATTACTCTTCCCATATTGAGGTCAAATAGTGCTGTATTTCACACTGACAATTGTCACCTCAGTGATTTACAGAAGTCAACAGGTGCTCACAAGCTCAGTGGCCCAGAAAAAAAAATAAATAAAAAATAATAAATAAATAAACTTACTTTCCTTTTCTGCCTAGCAAAGGTAATGGTTGCAATCTATGGCATATTGTGAACTGGCACAGTACTGTCCATGTCTAATTTCAGGAACATGGGTCCCTTAATCATTTTAATATATGGTGGCACCTTATACCGCTGCTCTGACTGCTTTTTCAGAGACCAGTAAATAGTCAAGGCAGTGAAAATTCCTTTTGAAATACTTGTCAAAATTGATCATGAGATTTTAGCCATTGTTTTGTAAGGAGATCACTAAATTCAATTTGCCATTCAAGCTGGAGCCACGTAAAAAACCTGAAGTGACTGCATGAAAGGAATGTGGTTTGGACCGCAAGTCCAGCTGGTGATCCTAGTCATCACGTGTGAGCACCTGTCATCGGAGGATAGTGCTCTCATGGTGTCTGAAAGCACTACTCAGGTCAGTTTTACTTTTGAATTTTCTTAATTTATTTTTCCCAAAGGGGGGAGCCAAACTGTATTGGCAATACTAATACAATTACAGACAGTCCATTTTGCATCACAATACATAATGACATCTTGAAGAAAAATCTCCCCTTTCTGGTTTTCCTTCAGCAATTTTGAAATGGGAGCATATCCATTTGTAATCTTTGGTTATCTTACATTGTTTGTTTAAACAGAAGCCTCGGGAGCAGAGTCCCCTACAGGCAATAGTGTCTAGAGAGAGTTTCATGGTCTTACTTTGTTGGTAAATGGCTTAATTCTTTTGTTTTCAGTTATTTTCTATTCATGAGAATTGGTACTAAGTTTAACTTTTGTAGCAATGACACAGTAATCACATTTTAAATGGGTCTAGTACATTTTTAGAAAACTACTAAGGAAATTGTCAAGGAGTAGAGCCTTGATACAGTACGATTTAGTTCATCTGAGACACATAAATACATTATTTCCAGGACAGCAAGATCCTCAATAACTCTAAGTCCTTAATTAGTGCCTAGCCTCGAGAATTTTCCACAAAAAAATTGAATTTTTGAATGAGTAATTAAAACCAAGAATAAGCAAATACAAGCTGGGCATGGTGATACGTGCTTGTAATTCCAGCACCTCGAAGGCTGAAGCAAGGGGATTGCTGAGTGTTTGAGGCCAGCCTGAGCTACAAAGTGACTACCAGGTCAGCCAGGTCAATATAGCACAACCTATGTAGTCCTTCTCTTTATATGTATAGACAAAACCAAACTAAAGTGGCAAGCATTGAGGTGAGAAAGGGGAAAATTGTAGAATGTAACAAGAATGTCAGGATGATTGGCAGCAGCTAGTGGCTTCCTGTAGGCAGCCCGCTTCAGTCCTTGACTCTGTCTCCATTGCACAAGGAATATGGGCACTGTTGGGAGGAGGGAGAAGCTAGGACCTGCAGTAGGCATCACTCAACCTTAGGAGGCACCAGTTTTGACCTCAATCAAGAACAATGATTCTCAAAGCATGGTTTCAGGGTGAGCAACACCTGTATTAACTTTTACCAGGAAGAGCTATGCATTGTGGGGTCCATCCTGACCACCTAAGTTAGAGGCTGTTGAGCTGCGGCCCTGCAGCCTTTTCATTTTTAGAGTCCTCCAGGTGATTTTTGATGCAGGCTAAATCTTGACCACTGTTACATTGGCAATTATACATAATCAAAGCTGTGATTCCTAAGGGTAAGGGAAGACTCAATTTCAGTTTGATGCGGTTCAGTAACTGCAGGGACTAAGCACTAGTAGTTATCAAAATGGTTTTAAAAATATGAGAAATACTCCTTTTGATAACTGTATATATTTAGTATCTGCAAAGATATCACTTAAGTTTCTAAATGAAATGCTGAACTCTTTCTAAAGTTCTGAAAAGCAGGCACACTGAGTCTCTGTATTATCCCTTTTCCGTCCTGTGAAACAATATCAAAGAGAATCAACTTAAGGGGAGAAAAAAGTTAATTCTGGCTCCTAAGTTCAACTAAAGGTGTTTTGGTGTTTCAGGTGTCCGCTACGTCCTCATTGTTCCCTACTGCTCAAGCTGACCTGTCTTTAACAGGGTTCTGTAGGGACCCTTCGAATTCAAATTCTGATAGTCTTCTAGAGACTGAAATCTTAACTCACATTTTATTTTATTTCCTTTTGTTTTTATGTATTTTGAGTGTTTTGCCTGCATGTGTATATGTGCACCCATGCGTGTAATGCTCATGGAGGTCAAAGAAGATGCATGTCCCCTGGAACTGGAGTTATGGAAGGCTGTCAGCTACCACGTGGGTGCTGGGAACTGAACCCTGAACCTCTGCAAAAGCAGCCAGTTCTCTTCACTGCTGAGCCATTTCTCCAGCCTGTAGCTCACAATTAACTAATGAGCAAATCTAGAGTACAGATCAAAGCAGCTAACAGTGTAACCGTAGACTTTATGCCACTTGCTTTGCAGATTATCTGCGATGATAGAGTTCTCTCTCCTACCATTCTCAGAGCACAGAAGGGGGAAAAAAAAAGAAGAAGAAAAGAAATAGGGAGGATTTGTCCGGACAGAGTGAAAAAGCTATTTCAAGAGCTCTTATAAGCCTGTTTAAAACGTTTCTTCAAAGGCTTTCCCACAACAATTATTACAGCTCATTTGCCTGCAAATGTGCTCTCTGTTGTTAATCAGTCAGTCATTAACCTCAGTAATATCAATGTATTGTCACCATGCATTTCAAAGAGGTAAAGGAAGATGGCAGAGGGAGCTGTTTAATCTGAAAGAGCCCATCACATTATATATTCTCCCTAGGTAAACCCTCAAAACAAAGATGTTATCACAGGGCCTCAGCTCTCTGTCCTACGGTCTTTACTTAGGTTCATGTCCAAGGTTTCCTCTGATTGCCAAGGAAATGCTCTCCTAGGCCAAATAACACAGTTGGAAAAATTGGAGGATTAGGACAGAGATGAAATTCAGGCGAAGGTCTACAGTTAAGGGGTCTGAAAGAGCAATTGCTCTTGACTTCTTCAGGAGCAGAAAACCAAGCTTCACACAAAGAAGCCAGGAGAGGCCAAAGAGGGACCATTAATTATCTAGAGAACAAACTCTTAATGTCCTTAGACTGTAGTTTTTCACCTAAAAGTGGTCATTTAGAAACCCCTGTGGATTTCAGGCCTGTGGCCAGTCCTTACATCAGTCTTCTAGGCCCTATGCATCCTCCACATGCCACATAGTCCTCTGCTGCCTGTCGATTCAACTTCGAGTAATAGGTAGAGGTTCTTAAATGATGGTGCATGGATTATGACATGTTCTCAGAAAGCTCTGTGCACCCTAGAACAGCAGGTAGAATTTTGTATCATTGTGAATGTTTCTAAGGACAGATTCATAGATTTCATTAAATTTCTAATGAAGGATTGACTAAAGGACTAATGGATGTAGCTCAATTGGTAGATTGCCCAGCCTGCACAAAAGTCCCATTTGATCTCCAGTAGGTATAGGCCTGTATTCCCAGGATCCAAGATGTGAAGGCAGAAAGGGCAGAAGCTTCAGGACATCTTTGGTTATGTAGTCAGTTTATGGCTAGTCTGAGATACATAAGATGCTGTCTTTAAAAAGAAAAAAGAATCAATATCCCAAATTAGATTTTTAATGGCTATATATCAAATGTAAATATATTAATTGATATAGTCAAAGCATTGAATAACAAAGACTATCCATTTTTATATAAAAAACATCACCAGGTATCAGAAATTTCAGTTTGTTCCATATATCAAATATCTAGTAAAACCTACAAATAAATTAGTAAAATATAATCATTAAATTTAATATAAATATTTCAATATAGCACACAAAGTATATTTAAGAGTATAACATTGAAATGTATGATTAAAATTTAAAGATGTTTGTATATGACTGTGTTGTGTGCAGTTATAGGAGCTTTATAATATGTACACTGTGTATACAGACATTTGCATGGTCATAGTCTAGTCCTTGATCTCAGAGCTGTGTAGACTTATTTTCTAAAATCATGTTTTTGAGATTATTAGTGTACTTCATAAACAAGGGCAATGGCACGAGAAATTTCCAAATAATAAACTGGTCTTCTCTCCAAAAACAATGACCAATTCACTTCTAAATATTTAAAGATCTCTTTCCGTGCATATTCCCCTGAAAACATTTAGCCCCACAGTCCAGCCTGAAAACACACTGAAAGGGTGCACATCGGCTGAGAAGAGTCATTATTACAGAAGGGCAGCTCCTCCCAACCCCCCAACTTCATTTTGCATATTTCCTTCTTCTGTTATGGCAATTTCCATACATGAAGCTATCAATTTGGTTAATTAGTCTTTAAAACTGCTATTTAAATAAGGGTGAAACTTTTTTTCTCAGATAAAGTAATGCAACTAAATTATGCCTGTTGTCATAGATCGCCTTCTACTTAGCTAGAAGGCTTCAAAGTAAAACTTTGATGTGAAAAGAGTCTTAGGGAATATGCATATGAGAAATAATCTTGAAAAGGAAACTTTAATGCCAAGTCTTAGAAAAGTAGAAAAATAAAACCAGCCAGAACCTTACCTCTATTCGGTGACAAATTAAGGAATTCAAAGAGGATTTCTCTTTTTGCATAAAAATGATAGTCATAAAAATATATCTCTATTTTGGCATCTCAAAATTTCCAATTCTCCTTGTTTCCAAACATTGAGATTAAAAAAGCACATTGACTATTCATGACTATTCATAGATGCTCAGAAGTGCAAATAAAAGAACGCATTTGCGAAGATCATTGTAGAAGATACTGAGGTCTTAAAGAGGCTGACCTATTCTTTGCACAGTTTGATTCTAGTTGACAACTTATCAGTTGAACAAAAGAAGATGGTTTTGGCAGCCGCAGAGGGGCCCTCCCTGGTGACACAGTTCTCTGCTACAGCTTACAAGAGACTGAGGCATTCTTTTCACAGACCACCTCCTCTCAGGGAAACCAGGATTCATAACATCCATGTATAGAGGAATTTCAGGATGAAACAGAGTTTGAAAAAGAGAGAGAGTTGAGAGAGAGAGAGAGAGAGAGAGAGAGAGAGAGAGAGAGAGAGAGAGAGAGGAGAGAGAGAGTTAGAGAGAAAGAATAGACTGATGATAGAGAAGGCTGTGTTTGTGTGTGCAGATGTGTTGGGGTTATGTATGCATGTGTGTACACATGTCTCAAGAACAGAGGCCAACCTTGGGTGTTGTTGTTCCATGTTTTCATTTTTGAGCCTGGTTTCTTGGCCTGTGTTAGGCCAGGGGTCCACCTTTCTCCACTTCTCCAGTCCTTGGGTTGCAAGCAGAAGCCACCATGCCAGGCTTTCCACATGGGTTATAGATATCAAACACTGGTCCTCAACACTTACACAGCAGACTATTTACTGAGCTATCTCCCCAGCCCAGGAGAGAATTTTCAATATAGACCTAAGTACAGGGTTTAACAGAAAAAGAGAAGCTCAAGGAAAGGATATATCTATCATTTGTCATTTATCATATATCTATCATTTATCTATCTATGTATGTATCTATCATCCTTCTATCTATCTATCTATCTATCTATCATCTATCTATCTATCTATCTATCTATCTATCTATCTATCTATCTATCTATCTATCTATCTCTATCTATCCATCCATCCATCTATCAATCATCTACCCAAGATTATGGCAGGCAGTTCTTAAGAAGGTTCTGAATTCAGTGTCTTATACTGACAAATAGTCATTATTCTTTGTGGCTTCTGAAGACCTCAAAGGATTGCTGAAAGACTTAAATGGTATCATAAGGTGGTTCCTGCCATATGCTAAATAGGATTACAGGTGAAAAGGCAAAATTCTACTCACAAGGATTGCGTGGGAAATTAAGTATATATTTGTACTATAAACAAAAGTTATTCCTTATTTGATTCCTGGATAACTGTAGGTTTTCCATCTACGGAAGGACTAAGACCATGTACAATGAGGCTTTAAGCATGATCCACTGCTGTTTTAACATTCTTATCTGACATATTTCTTGCTAAAAGGAATATTGTCTATATGTAGGCAACCTTCACAGCAGGTGTATTTAATTATGTCACAATTCTTTACTCTCAGCTGATGAGGGATGACAATCAACCAGATTCATGTCCCTTAATTCTTTCTTTTCTTTTATCTTGCCTCAGTTTAAGATTTGAGAATAACAATATTCCTTTATGATGAATCTCAGAGGTTAAGGGCTTAAACAGTAGACCCCAAACTTTGAAACTAGGAGGATAAAAGTAGGAGCAGGAGCACTTCCACACGTTAAAATGGCCGAGTTTCTGCAAAACATACCAGAAGCATGGGACAAGAAAAGTAAATAGACACAAATGGGGTTACACCAAACCCACGGGCTCTGAAACCGTACACTGCACAGAAAGCTTTGCCATAAAGCCAAGCTCTGCGAGGGGCACTGAGGAGAGGAATGGACTTGCTTGTGGCAGCTAGGATAAACAGATGCCCATATTCACACCCATGAAGAGGATGCAAACAGCTATCTGGAGATGTAATGCTGCATTTGTTTCTTCTTTTTTTTCTAAATCCCAGTATTGTAAGTCTAATAAAGTACCTCAAATTAATGACAAATGAATCAGTCTCCCCAAGAGTTAATTTTTTTTCTGCATTATATTTTTTATTATATGAAAGATTAAAAATGTGACTGTTAACTTATTTCTCTTTGCAGGAAGCCACTCTAACAAAGGTATTATCAGAGGAATGCATACACATAGGATTTTTTTCCTGTAGCTGCATACTTTAGTCTTGATGAAGTCTTACAATTTGTCATCAAAAGGCAGCCATAGATTTCCTCTGCAAAGCAGTGTCTGATAAACACCTTCCACCGCCACCAGGGAAGCAGCAGAAGTAATCTTTAAAAAATAAATAAATAAATTCTAAAGAAGCTCAGGATGACTTGATAAGGATAAGGCACTTTTCAATGAGAAAGCCTTTCCTGGGAAGTGAGTCTAAGACACCACACAGTTCCCATCAAATTAAAATGCTAATAGGGAGGTGGCAGGCTCCTGGATCTTAAATCAAGTTTTAGTTTTCTTTGGTTTTACTTTCTGTCAGGGTTATTCTATCATAATGTATCAGGGAAAGCATTGCACTCACATCAAATCAAATCCTTAATGGAAAGGGTGGCAGCCTAAAGTACTCTTGATCAACTGCTAATTTTGTTTTATTCTTCTTCCTCTTACAGCCATTCTCTGAAATGAATAACTCTGCATTCAAAAGAGGTTTTTGAGAAAAGCTGGGCACTAAAACAGATTAAGATGAAGTGAAGATACAGAACAGCGTTATGTTCACAGAATAAACAGTTTTAGTCATCGAATGTTATAATAAATGCATTCTGCTGTGACGTGCAGCTTTCACACTTAAACGTCTCCTGTTAAGTGTACAGATGTCTCCACACAGGGACACTGATACTGGCAGGACAGCTCTGCTGTGACAGTCCCATTGCCCATCCTGAATATGAGATTCCTAAGAGCAGACAACAGTTAAAACCATTCCTCTCTTCAAGATGGAGAGAGAGTAAATTTAGTATTGCTGTGAAGTGTCAGATTTACCGCTTTAATGATCAAAGTAATCAATTTATTCGGAGGATCAGGAAAGAGGACAAGCTGAAGATTCTGCCCTACTGCCTTTGATGGCCAGACAGAGCTCTCTGTAACAAAGGTTTGTCAGTAAGGCCGTACCCAATCCTAGGGGATCTGAGTTCAGACTGCAAATTCAGAACCCTTGCTGCCCTCTTGGAAAGTGAAGCGATGCTTATCCTGCAGGGATGTGAGAGTGAGAATCAATTGCTACCTATGTGCTCATTTACTATTTCAGATGCAAACCTTTCCTTCTAAGCACAGACTATGGGAAACCGAGACCATCCCCATCATCAACAACAACAAAATGCTTTTTGATAAGTTGCTGACAGGGTGGATTTGGGTGGTGTTTTATTTACTTTGGAGACTAGCTTTGAAGGTAATAAGATATCCTTTATCTGACCACGTGATGTGTTAGGCATTTATCTTCAGGAAAATAAGGTACCAAATAAGAAAGCATGGAAAACCACTGTTAGCACTCCCCTGCCAAGCCAGGACACAAGCAGAGACTCAGAATTCATTGCATTCCATTGTTCTTGGGGTCCAGAGAGAAACACAAGGACTCAGTGATTGTCCAAAAGTAAACTTTAAAGACTCTGTATAGTTCCCTGAAATATATGCCTTCAGAACTCCCCCCCCAGCATTCATTTCTCTCTCTAATTTAATAACATGGGTGTGATCACTGTTACAAACCATTCTTGCTATGAGAACATGTTACTAAGCAGTGATTTTATTCTGCTCTGGTTGTGATGTTGCTTTTACATTTTTATACTCTCCAAAATAAACACGGTTTTTACACTTTAAAATAAATCAGTTTGATCCCATTTTCCAACAGTTTCAAGGAGAAGACCTATCTGATTCCACACAGTGATTTGGTTTGCTAAGACAAAATAAACAAGCAAAACAAAACAACAGCAAAACACCATTAAAACAAAAGTACTCTGTTACTTTGGCTTATTTTTGTTTGTTTGTTTTTGTTTCTAAGGCAGTGACTCCAGTCTTAAACTTGTCATGTTGCTAAGGCTAACCTTGAACTTGAATCTTAACTTGAATTTGAATTTAACCTTAAATCCTCTTGCTTCCTCATTCTAAGTGCTGGGATTACAGGAGCAGCCACTTAACCTAGTTTATGCAGTGCTTGGGAACCCAGGGCTTTTTGAATGGCAAGCAACCTGCTGACATCTCTTTTTTGCTTTTTTGACAGTTTGTTTCCCAAACATGTGATTGACTGGAAACCAGAAGCAATAAAATATTTCCAGAGTAAATGATATTTGACACTGAGAAAGTTACCTAATTACATTATTCACGATTTGGATATGGACACAGCACATGCACAGAGGCAAACTAGGGTTCTAAAGTGTGGACTTTCTGATGGGAACACTAATAATCTATTAAGTTCTCCTATGCGGGAATGTGCAATTACAGTGACAGGTAATGCTGCTGCTAACTGCTCTGTGGTTTGCGGCAGGATGATTTCTAGGGACAGTAAAGTTGGGACGATCTCGGGAAAGGATGCAGACCTCTGTCAATATTCGAGTCCATACATATAGTAACTCTGATCATTCCTCCTCCCACAGTCTGGCTCTTGGTGAGTCTGTTCTCCAAAATCCCCTTGAAGTTCCCTTCTTCCCTCATGAAAATAGCCGATGACTCCAGCAGGAGAGATTCTTCCCCAGAATCTCGATTAACCTTTGTAGTCAGTGAGCCTCTGTGATTTTCCTCCCACAGAGCTGAGGTTCACAGTGAGTTGGTTTATTTCTGTAGTAGAAACTGATCTAGCATATCCATTTTTATATGCATGATGTGTATATATTTACCCATCTATCCAAGTTTTGTAATGAAGGACAGAGCTGCCTGCCTAATTTTAAGTATAAAATCACCCTAAAGCACTTCGATCCAAAGCAGTTTTTTTCTGGACGGTAGGAAAAGCTGCTTTTGAAATACAGGTTTTGATCAATTTTTATATTATCCCTTTTTCAGGTCTCTAATGTCTATTTCAAGTGATGTTTTAACTCTGTAAGCTTTACAGTAGCTTATGACTGATAATGAAGATTTTCCCAGTACTGTTTCTCCTTTGACACCTGAATTCTAAACTGAGTTTTAAATACATAGTAATTATTACTGATATCACAGACGGATATTAGATTAGAGGGCAGCACACATCAGACATCACAAATTCCTTTGTTAGCACTAAATTCCCAACCAAGGGAAGCACAAAAAGGCATCAGTGGATCCTAGAAATAGTGGTTCTTTCTATGCTCAGTAGAATTCTCATAGACTTTCTTTATAGAAAAACCTAAAGAGACTATGTCATCATCAAATGAAATTGCTACTTTGTGTCCTATGGATTTAGATTATCAGGCGCTGCAGCTTTAGAAAATTTGAATATTTTTAAAGACAGATATTCAGTATAAAATAACTTTTGATAGGTAAATATTACCAAAACCTTAATCATCCTTGTGTTTCAATTTAAAGATAAGTCCAGGGCTAATTCTATTTTGTGCACCAAATGAAAAAACAGTAATTTAAAATACAAAGCATACCCCAAACCTTTCATCTACAGTCAGATTGGCAAGGCAGTGCACAGGACGCAGCACTGACAATAGCAGATCTCCCTTGCTAGAACTCAACTGAAGCATGCATGCTACATCTTCTCCTCCCCAGGCGTTGAGCTAGATCTTGTGGGGTTTTGAAGACAGCGTGTCTACCCTTTAGAAACAGCATATTTACATAAAGGCAAAAAACAAAACCCCAGCCAACATAGAAGCAGATTGAAGATGTTGAGGAAAAGAACGAGGTTTGCAATTCAATAAGGCCAGGTGAGGTGAACACTGCCACCAGTTATCAAAATCAACCCAGAAACTTTTTTAAGTCTGAAGGACCTGGATTCTGGTAAAAAAATAAATCTAAAACAAATCAAGTAAAAAATAGAAAAAAAAAAAACCGAAAAAAAAGAACAAAACCAACCAAACAAACATTAAAATCCAGTGCATTGATTTCACTTGATTTCACTTTGCCTTGAAGTGTTCTTATTCCTGGGGTAGGAAAGGTGGAGGTCCACTTTGAAATGGAAGGGAAGGAAGAATGAGATGAAGAGCTGGGAAGGGAAAGGGAAAGAAATGAAACGAGAAGAGAAGAATTAACCAAAGATGGTCAACACTCTACTTTCTCTAAGAATGTGAACTTTGGAATTCTCCTGTCTGAGAACATGGTATACCTCTGCACTCTGTAGTGTTTCCAAAGATGACACTGGAGATGAACTTCATTACAGTTACAGGTGCTACCATGAGTAGTAAGAGCCATGAGGTAACCATGCATCTGAAGGCATGAAGATACAGTTACAGCAAGTAGTGACTAAGACCGGTTCTTCTTCTGAAACTGAGAAGTCTAAAAGAGAATTAGAGTCATATCCCCCACTTCCAGATGGAAGGGTTGAACACTAACTGGCTCTTTCATTTGTATCTTTCCCCTTGTGCCTGTCCCTAACTTCTATCCTCACCTCTCTAACACTGTCAATTTATTACCACAGGAAACTGCTCTGGATGCTTTGGCCAACCATATTTCACCACCATTGCCATTCAACAGACAATACAATTTCTGAGAATATCATTAACCCAGCCTTCAATGCACAGAACAGGCAGAGAAAGTGAAATAGCAAATGTATTTGTGAGACCTCTATTCCCCTACACAGTAATGGCTTAACACTTTGGCATTAATTCCATTTGTCAAGCTGTAAGATAAATACATGCACATCAGACACTTTCCTGGTATTTATTCAAAGGCCAGACAGTGAAGACCACCATTTAAATGGGAAATGTGTTCATTTGTTTTTGAAAACAAAGCTGAGCTTCACAATTCATGTCAATCCTTTTAAAGAGGCAGTGCAGTTTTCAGAAGAACTAACTGTTGGATAGATAGACTAAATCTCCCTCTAAGAATCCTGACATCCTGTATGCAGGTGGATGAGCTGACTTAGTGGTAAAGGTGCTTTCTACCAAACCTAATGACCTGAGTTCAATCCTTGGAGTCCACCCTGGTGGATGGAAAAAAGCAATACTCCCAAGTTGTTCTCTGACTTCCACAAGAGCTCCATGGGTATACACACACACACACACACACACTCCTCTCCCCTATACATACACACATAGATAAACACACACACACAAACACACACTCTTCTCCCCCATACACACAAATACACACACACGTGCACACACACATACACAGACACACACACACAATTAAAAATAATTCTGAAATGCGAAAGCAAGGTAAATATGTCATGTTGTCTGGCAATCAAAGGATAAAAGTAAAAACAAGGCCTTACCAGTGGTAGTTTTATTTGGGATTGCTGTATAATTTTATTAAGAACTTCTAATTTAAATCTCAGCTTCTAACCTTGGGCAAAATGCATTAAATTGTCTATCCAGTGAAGCTTTTTAGATGCAATGATATTCACACATGGATAACTTATCATATCTTGAAAGAGATTTTCAGATTTCTCCTTATGTCTCTTGCCTAAATTGGTATGTATTTATATTGTAATGCCAAGTTGACTGTCTTCTTTAAAATGATTACAGATTTATTTTCCCTGCTTTCCAAGTGGTCTAAAGCACTAGATTCTAATGTATGGCTGCATTCTGGTATTTTCCTTTAAAAGATCTATTACACTTAGAATATCACCAAAAACGGGTCAGAAAGGTGGAGAAATTCTAAAGCTCCATATCCAGGCATAAGTATTTCGTATATAGAAATATACCAAGTGCTGGGAATATGAATCAGTGGAAGAATACTTGTGTAGCCATGTACGAGGCTGGAAGGGATAAAGAAAAACAAAGCAAAATGGAGTAGCACTGTGTTAGAGCAGTTAAAATAGACTCAGAGGAATGTAGCCACTTAGATCCCACCGCATCCTCAGCTGAACCTTGGAACTGGGCTGCAGAAACACCTACCACTCTATGTGATCTAGCCTTTGAAGCACTATAACCTGTATTGATCATATACACAACAGATCCCTTCTCCCAAACTACTGAAGAAAATATCCCAATTTACTATATATAGTTTTCTGAAAACCATTATTTGTGTATTTAATATTTATTATTTTTAGTATGTTTTTTAAACATTTTTATAGAGCTTTTTAAATTCTGTACATTTCCTACTTAAATCCAGGCACCTCCTCCATCCATGCCTCTCTCCATCCCCCCAATGAACCCTATGCACTCTGCCATACATGCTGAGTCCTATTCATTCAGGTGTTTGTACCCAAATGTCCTTCAGTGTAAATGCATCCACTGGAGTCTAGTCAGCCCATCCAGTGGTCGTATGTAAGTCATGCTCTCCCTCGCCCAGCAGCAATCAGTCCCAAATAGTTCTCGATCTAGTGCTGGCCAGACACCTCTTTCTCACCTCGCCTTTTGGGCCCTTGTTTAATTGAGCTGAAATGGGTCCCACACTGGATGCCACCACTGCCACAGGTTCACATGAGCAAGCCTCCAGTGTCCTGGAAGTCCCCACTTCCCTGTGTTCATGAACCAGCCCTGGCTCTTACAATCTTTCTGCCTCCTCTTCCGCAATGCTCCCTGAGCCATGGGTGGATGAGGTTCGATATAGGAGTCCCATCCTATACTCTACATTTTCTTATACTCCAAATCTTGGCCAGTTGTTGCCTTCTCTGTGCATCACATTCTGATGTACATGGAAGCCTCACTGGTGAGAGTTGAGGAGTACATCAGCCCTCTCTCTACCTCTTATTCTGCTATGTTCCATAAGCCTTAGTTGCCAAAATTCGACTGCAGATATGTCACCTAGTACTGGGATTTACCCAGGTGTATGTTTTCTGTGTCTGACCAGATGTGCAACTCTGCAGTAGCCTCCATCTGTTGCAAAAAAAAAAAAAAAGCTTCTTTGATGAGTGCTGTATGGCATGCTTGTCACTCTGAGGGAAGTCTCTTCTATCTGGTACTGCATTCCCTGCCAAGCAGCCCCCAGGTATACATATGCATTGCTGTTCAGACACTCTGTACTTTTATCATAGGGTTTCTAGGGTACCACTTTTCCCTCTAGGTTTCCTAGTCCCCCGAGATTCACTCATCTCCACTTTCTTCTCCCATCTGGCTTCCCTCCTGTTTCACTCATATTATCTCCTATGTGAAATATAGGAACAATTCTATAGAGACACAGGTGTCCTCTTGTGTGGGTACAAGCCAGGAAATAATCTTAGGGGAGTCCTTACTTTGGTGCCTAATGGTTAAATGTCAGTCTGTTTCTCTTTCTTCACTTAAACACTGGTGTTCTAAAGAGATTAGACCCTAGACAATATTGTTATACAGTAGAACAACTAAAAGAATAAATTGTCAGAGCTAAAACAATCTAATATATTTAAAGCATTATGCTGTCAACTCTAAATCAGGATTTATTTCTAGACTTGCAATACAAAAATCAATATTGGAATAAACATCTAAATTCAATGCTAGAGGTTCCCAAGCAAATATACTCAGTAAGGAATTTTCATTTCAGTCTATGTTACATATTTATATCTGATAAGAGTCTCAATTGAAAACTCTCAAACTGTGTAATAATATATATTAATGAAAAGCAATGGTCAATGGATTTAATCTTTCAGTACTATTATAAAAACTCAAATAAAAACAATGCTATATAAAACTCAATGAGTATCATTTTTGAAATCCTAGACTCTCACATACTCCTTAACACAACCTGATTTTTTTTCTGAAAGTAGGACTTTGATGTCTGCACCAATGCAACTTGCTCATACCTCTTATCTGAGCACTCAGGGACATGGGCAAGGCAGGAGGTCTATGAGTTTCAGGCCTAACTGATTCATATTGTCAAATCTTGTCCTAAACCATACTAACCACAGAAGAAGCAGACTAAGCCCTTAGCTCTAAACCTGCATGGTCAGAATTTTTAAAACAGACCGAAGTGTCCAAAGTGAGTGTATTCCCAGTAAGGACTGAATTTTATTGTCCCAGCCGTGAGTCAGACAGAATTTTTCTCATAGGATTTCTTGGTATAAAAAATTAGAAATGAGGCTACTCAACCAGAGACATGCACATGGTAAAAGATGAGTGTTTAGAGAGTTTGGAGACAGGCATGCATGTGGATTTAACCCATGGCCACCATTCCATTTGCTCCTTTTCTGGGTAGCATGTGCTAGCTTGGGGTGCCTGCTAAGGGTCAAATCATACAGTTACCACATTCCAAAGGGGAAAATATATCAGAAGACTGTGTATGCCCTTAAACATAAAGTAAGCTTTTTTTTCCACTAGAATTTTGGGGTGGGGGATATTTCAGCTATGTAAAGGCATTTCCTAATGGAGAGGTTATTAAACACCACAGTAGGCAGGTAATGATGTCTAAATGTTTGGGATGGTGTAAATGACCTGCTTACCAAAACCTAGACTGGGGAGTTTGGGACAGGATAATGTCTCAAATTCCCCTACAGCCACAGGAGTTCACAATTTTATTACTGAAGGATGCAAAAACATTTTAGCACATGCTGGGTTTCAGAAATTCTACTGTAGCCCATATGTACTTTAAGATGCAGAGGCCTTTTTTAAATCCTACTCTAGGAACATTTAATATTTGAAATTATTTGAGATGAAAGCCTAATACCCAATTGTTAACTGTTCCTCACGGGACTCTCTTACTTGCCTACTTGTAACAAGCATGGTTGTCAACAGGAAAATATTGTCAAGAGATTACCTTTGCATAAGAACTGTTCCTGACCCAGCCTGAAACTTCTTGAAAGTGAGTGTTGAACATACTCTGCAACTGTGAGTGGGCTGTCATTCACCTTCATATTTATGGACAAAATGATGTTTGGATAAAGCAAAAGTCAGATCCAAAAAGGACAGACCAAAGTGGAATGGCATCCTAAATTTCCAGGTTGGAGACCTTAAGTCAGCAGCCACTAAATGAGGGGACAAAAACAGAGAAATACACTTCATTCTACTCTCTCCTTGTTAAGTATCTTCAAAACTGAATTTTAAAGATAAGTTTAAAAGCAACAAGAAATTGTTCAAGGAAAAAAAACACTCTCTGAAAAATTTTTCCTCTAATATGTCCTTTCTGTTTTAATGAATTCCATGTTTAGTATTAAGTTCTTTACGTAGTCGATACTGGTACTTTGTAATAGGAAATTCTTGTTCTAGAAATATGTCCTTATCAGAAACACAACAAAGAGGGGGTTCTCACTCTGCACATAGGTGGTACAGTTCTCAAGCTGGATGATTTTCAGAATAAACGGGGAGTGCCTTCTAAAACTAAAGTTTGCAAAATGATGGTGCTAGAGAGATGGCTCAGTGGATAAGAGCACTGGCTACTCTTGTAGAGGACCTGGGTTTGATTCCCAGCATCTACATGGAGTTACAACCATCTGTAACTCCAGTTTTGGGGGAATCTGACACCATCTTCTGACCTTCAAGAGCATTGCATGACACAGGTGCACTTACACATATGCAGGCAATAAACTCATACACATAAAATAAAAACAAAAAAATTTTAAAAACTAAATGAAAGAAAAATTTACAGAAAACCCACAGAATGGGAGAAAATCTTCACCAGCGATACA
>NW_008347571.1:2737452-2761071 GCF_000622305.1 Nannospalax galili | reverse complement strand
CTTATAGGGTTTATACTGAGTACAATATTGTATAACTGTAATAATTCAACTGTAAACCTAAAAATTTACAGCCAAATTTGAAAGAGATGCATCCTACCTCAGGAAAACGTTATTGAATATGTCAATTGTGTTGTAATGATATGCTTCTTCTAAGTATGTTGTTATTAAATAAATCATTTTTAAAAATAAAAAAAAAACTAAATGAAAGAAAAATTTACACACCTCAGTCTCTTTGTCTCTCTGTCTTTCTATCTCTCACTGTCTCTGTCTGTCTCTGTCTGTCTCTCTCTCCCTCTCTGTCTCACACACACACACACACACACACACACACACACACACACACAGTATCACAGGAGAATTCCAATCAACTAGATCTAGGAATCCCTGACACTAGCAATGACTTCCAAATTATAAAAACAGGACACCTAAAGGTCTTCTTATCCCACATACCCATCAAGCATGGGGTTCTATTAATAGACATATATAACCTTTCATTCCATAGTTAGGCATGCAAATGCTATTAGAAGAAAAGTCATTGATTAACATAATTCATGGTGATCATTGACAAAATGAACCAAGGTCTAGTTGATCCAGTCTCTGAAGAGAAGGGAAATAGGCACAGGGAGAGTTTTGTCAGATGAGCACAGCACAGCAGTAGTTTGGTAATTACATATAGTTAAACTCCATAATCAGACAGTTGTGTTCACATTATGCTGTCATCACTCTAGAACTATGTGACTTTCAGCCATTTACTTAACCTGAGTATCATCTGTAAATAGAATATTGCATAATATTTTTATTATAAATAGTATCTGTATATGAAGCACTAATCTAAGGAACAGACCAGTACAATACATATTTTAAAGGGTGCTTTATTATATTGGCTTCCAAGACAAAGGCTGGGTAATCTATTTGCATACTGGAAAGACAAGATCCCTTTAGCAGCTCAGTTCATGAAGCTGGATGCCTCTCAGCAGTCCCAGCCTCGTGGTACAAGCCTAGAGCTTCCTAAAGAATTGTTGGTATTGTGCCCACATTAGAATGCCGAAGGACCTGAATTTGGTGTCAGCAGCAGTGACAGGATCATATTTTCTCAAAGAAGTCAAGGCAGAAAGGCACAGGCTGATTTCCCTTTCAATATTTTGCATCTGGGCCACCCATGGGAAGATGGTCACTTTGAGGGCAGGACTTTCCTTTCACTAATAATCTTTGAAATGTCCCTCACAGACATGCCCAGAGGTGTGTCTCCCAAGAGATTCTAAATCTAGGCAAGTTCGCAAGCAACCACATCTTATGTCATGCTTAGTTTACAAATAAAAACCATGACAATATCATAATTCTACCTAATATAATGTGCCATGTATAACAAAAACCACACTATCCTTCCCCCAGAATAGATAGCAAAGTTCCTTGAGGAATGCTTACAGTTTTAGTACGCTATTCTTTCATTTAAACATAACACTACAGATTTAATAGCAATTGAGTACAGATGTTATCAATATTTTGTTGTGTAGTAAAGGAACAAGAGAGGAAAGAAATTCAGATTTTGACCCAAGTTATACATATTTGTGCCGCAAATATTCTTTTAATTAATGATTTTCATTTAATGTGTACGAGTGTTTTGCCTGGATGTATTTAAGTACACTCATGTCTTGAAATGCCTACTGAGGCCGGTAGAGGGTGATGGATCTCCTGGAAAAGGAACTGGAGTTAGCTGCCATGTGGGTGCTAGGAACCAAACCCAGATCCTCTGCAAGAGCATCAGTGCTCTAAAGCACTGAGCTATCTCCTCAACTGCAGCAAAATATTAACCAAGTAGGAAAGAAACACTCATGGCAATTGTCTTCATTTCTATAGCTAGTCATGTTGGTATAACTGGTATTCATAACTAATTTCTTCTACTGCCCAATTCATGCTCTTTTCATCCTCAGCAAGCATCTTGGTGAGCCATGGTGCTTCATCTATAGAGGTGACCCACACCTTCATTCCTGAAGAGTCTGAGTCATTAATAAGCCTGCCTAAAATGAGTGTGCTGAATATCTTTAGTTGTCAACTTGCCACACCTGGGTGGGGGGAGTATCAGTTGGTGAATTTCCTCCACTGGACTGGCCTGTGGCCATGTCTTTGGAGCATCTTCTTGATTATTGAGTGATACGTGAGGGCCCAGCCCACTATGGGTGGTGCCACCCCTGGGCAGGTGGGCCTATGTTGTATAAGAAAGCAGGTTGAGCATGGGACAGGGGAGAAAGCCAGTAAACAGCATTCTTCCATGGCCTGTACTTCAGCTCCTGCCTCCAGCTTCCTTCCCTGAGTCCTTATCTTGGACTCCCTGATGAATTGTGACCTAGGAGATGTAAGACAAATAAACCCTTTCCTCCCAAAGTTGTTAATGCTCAGAGTATTTTGTCACAGCAGTGGGGAAACAACCTAGAGTGTGGGGTGGGGGGTGGGGAGGGACTTTGTAGTTTCCCTGTGATTCAATCTCAAAGAAGTGATGGAAAAGGTCCTATCTGATTAACCTGACCTCAGATTGCTGATCTGGTCATTCTAGTAGATGGTGTTATACTGGGGGCACATTGTTCATCTCTGATGCTCATAGATTTGAAACTCAGCTACAGCTATAGCCAGGTCAGCCTTGGTTAGTAGAAGTCCATGTTCCTGAGCCTATGTGTAATCCCCATCCCTGCCATGAGGAGCACAAATATCTTCAGACCCTTTGCCCATTTGTAGGTATTCATTCACATATCCCTTTTCCAAATTTCTTTCTCATCAATTTTTTAATCATGCATCTTCCAACTCGCTGATCATCCAGAAAATCATTTGCTATTGACTTTTAAGCAGGATATAATTGCACATCTAGCCATTTATTCTTCTAAGCAAAATGCATGCCATGTACACTGCCCAATGTTCTGTCTACTGTGGATATTTCCCATCACTTTTATGTTTTAGAGATGCCCCCAAAAGGGGCTGTACTGCTAAGGCTGTTGACTTCTAGGTAATGCCTATATAGTATGCAGAGTAATCTGTTAACTAGGCTATAGTTTTCTCTTCCTGCATCAGCCAATAATAGAGTACACACCATGAGGTTAAAAGCCATGCTTAGGGGTATAATACATGATAGCAGTAACACTATGTGTATTTAAGCCACTTCTCTATATAACTTACTTGTACATTCCAGGCCCGTTCAGGTCTGATCATATATAAACCATTTCCATTTGATGATGGATTACTACTATCCACGTCCAGCTTTATACTTGGTGATCAGATAACCAAACTCACATTGGCATCTCAGATCACATAGTAAACTTCATGACCCAAGGCCAAGCCGTTTCCACTAAGGCCCAATTATATACCAAGAGTTTTCTATTGAAGGGAGAATAGTTGTCTGTGGATGATGCCAGGGTCTTGCTCAGAATCCCCAAGGGCCTCCATTATAATTCACCTGTGGGGGCCTGAAAATGGCTCCAAATAACATCTTCATCTGCAAGTGATACATCAAGTGCCATGAGGTTTAGTTGAATAACATGGCTGAGATGTCAAAATGTCCTGCCCAGAAGCCTGAACCTGTTGAAGGGCTTCCTTGTATTCTGGGTCCTATTCAAAGTTAGCAACTTTATGAGTTACTTCATATATGGGCCAGAGTGATACACCATGTGAAGAATGTGCTGCCTCCAAAGTCTAACTGAGTTCACTAATGTTGTGTTTCTTTCTTGAAGGTAGAAGAGGCCAGGATATAACAACTTATTCTTCACTTTTTAAAGAAAGTCTTTGTAGGCCCATACTGCTGGATTATTATTTTACTGAGATAGAAGACCCCTACATTGTCTTGATGAACAAATTTTTCTATCAACAAGTCCAGAGTGGTTGCTTCCTCTTGTTGACTCATTGCAGTCAGTATGATAACATGAATATAATCGGCCACTATTGAGTACTATGCTATGACACAGGGCAAAAGAATTAATATATGCTTGTGGCAGATGGTATATTGTTGGCATTTCTAGCAGAAAGAAAATTACTTAGAGTGAGTCTTATGGATGATTATGGAGAAAAAAAGCATTTAATAAATCAAAGGCTATATACCAAGTACCAGCAGATATGTTAATCTACTCAAGCAAGGAAACCATATCTGATACAGCAGCTACAAAAGGAGCCATCATTTGTTTAAAATTATGATAATCAACTGTCATTCTCCATGATCCATCTCTCTCTTCCTAGTCCAAACAGGAAAGCTAAATGGAGATGTTGTAGGAATAACCACCACTGTATCTTTCAAGTCTTGATGATGGAAGTAATCTCTGTAAGCCCTTCAGGGACAGATTATTCTTTTGTTTTATTATTTTCCTAGGCAGAGGAAACTCCAAAGGCCTCCAGTTGGCTTTTCTAACTCCAAAAGTGCTCACATCACAGGTTAGGGGATCACTGTGGGGATTCTGACAAATTCCATGCCTATCTATTTAAGTTATGAATTCTGAGAATTGACAAATAATCAGAGAATGACTTCAGGGACCCACTAGACCCACTATGAGTTGACCTTGAGATTGATCATCTAACTTCATAAGCCTTCATCTTGACTGGAGGGCCACAGTATTGTTTGGGTTCTTTCAGAATCAATGTCAAGTCAGTGCCAGTGTTTAGTAGGTTTCAGAAGGTCTGATTATTTCCTGTGCTCCAAGGCACAGTTACCCTGTCAAAAATCCATAGGCCAGGCAGGCATGGTGATGCATACCTTTAGTCCCAGCACAGAGGAGGTAGAGGCATATGGCCAGCCTGGTCTACATAGTGAGTTCCAGGCCAGCTGGTACTAGTGTCACATAGTGAGACCCTGTCTCAATAAAGCAGAGCAAAACAAAGCAAGACAAAGATTCATTTGGGGAAGAATTGTAGAAAGATTAATAGTAAAAGTGTTTGGTAGTATAACAAGGTCTTTCTCAAGGAGTTCTGGTTCCACAAACTGTCCCAAGACTAGACATTGGTTCAGAGGCCCTGATGCTCTGTTGTGATACAAGGCAGCATTTTTTTGTTTTGTTTTGTTTTCTTGCTCAGGAATTTTTCTGCTTATGTATGTAGATCAAATATGAACCTAGTTGGCTTCCTATTTTTCACTTCTGGGAATACCATGATTAATTAGCCAGTGCCACATTTCTACATGAGTCATAACATTATGATCATTGCTATGCATCTGTTGTCCATTACAGTAAGTTCATTCACCTTACCTCTGATGACTGAGTGATGTCACACTGCTCTTACCACACCAGGATCCAACTAGACCCATTGCATTTAAGTTAGCCCGTTGAGTCGGAGGGGCTCCAGCAGCATACAGGGAAAAGCAATGACATGACAGAGTTCTTTAGGTTTGTGGTTTCACTAATTTGTTTCCTACATTACTGAAGGGCACATCTACACACTGCCATTGAAGAGGAATAGATTTTAGACGGTGTGTTTCGATGGCATTTTAATTTCCCAAAGCTCTTGAATCCTTTTATATTAGTTACCTATCTCCTTGTGGCAAAATACCTGACAAAACCAACCTAAGATAGGGGAGGTTTGCTTGTATAATAGTTGTGTGTTGTGTGTGTGGGGGTATAGTTCATCATGTTAAGGAAATTATGGCAGCAGGAGACAACTGGTCACATTGTGCCGAACTCAGGAAGCAAAGAGTTATGAAGGCTTGTGTGCAGCTTGCTTCCTCCCTATTATTTAGGGACCCTAGTGCATGGAAATGTACATCCCACATTTAAGGTGGATCTTCCTATCTCTATTAACCTAATCTACATAATCACTCACAGATGTGCCCAGAGGATTTTTTCTTTACTTGATTCCAGATCCAATAAAGTTGACAGTGAAGATTAGGCATCAAAGTCCACTTCTCTAGCTTAACAACCAATTACTGTTAAACTGTGATCCACTCATGGTCCTCATAGGTTCAAAGCCTTTTCATAATGAGAAACACATTCAGTCCAGCTTCTGACATACCCATAATCTTTAACATGTTCAACACTATTTAAAAATCTCCCCCAAAACTATATTAAAAACAATTTATATTGTTCTAACATACATTGTCACAGAATAAGCATTCAGGAAAAGAACTAACAGAACTAATATATTTGTTATCCTTTTATATAGTATACATATATAAAAGGGGATTTATTAGATTGCTTTAGGTGACATTGGCTGAGGAGTCTAATTCTGTTTACATACTTTACTAGCTCAGTGCTAGGCATTGAGATTTAAGGTGAACACATAAGATGGTGAACCTAAATTCTAAGAATGAAACTTAGCTCTCTTTGCTATTTTGACTTAATTCCTGATATTAAACCCTTAAGAGTGGACAGGTTTATTTTGGATCATAGTTTCAAAGAGATCAGCCTGACTTATTTTGGGTTGTAGTGAGTCAGATCATCATGACAGAATGGCTTAGAAGAGCAGAGCTGTTCACTGCTTCATGATCAGGATGGAGAGAAAGAGAGAGAGAGAGAGAGAGAGAGAGAGAGAGAGAGAGAGAGAGAGAGAGAGAGAACCTAGACTCCAAGACTCCTGGATGATGTTGATAACATTCAGGGCAGGATTTCCCCCTGATCCCTAGAAATTCTCTGCAGACAGATCTACTTTTGTTTTTCTTTTGTCTTAGACATCGCTCAATCTAATCGTGTTAATAATAGTCACAGTAACAAAATGATGTAAAGCTTGAAGGTTATGATCATAATTCTAACCATTACTTGAAGAGTGACAGAAATAGGAGCATTGAAGCTGATTGTAGAAGTGTGGAATCAGCCCAGAACAAAAATATGTATAAAGAATTTAAAGGAAGCTAGTGTGGGTGGTGTGAAACTGAGGGAGGGTGTGATGTGGTGTCCCAGATGAGGTTGAAGTAAGCGTTTTAATGATATGACAAGGTTGACCTGTAATTATAGGTTAAGAATACTGCCATAGGTTTATATGTGACAATGGATTTGAAAGAAATATGGAAGAGGCTGTGGGGGTGGTAGGAATACTGCTGGTTATGGTTCAGAATGGAGATACTATTCACGGCACAAATGAAGCTGTAATCAATTAGATACAAGAAGTTCCAGATGCACTGGAACTTCATTCATGGTAGGATTTCTCCCTAATCCATAGAAATTCTCCACAGACCAATCTACAGTTGAGCTTTTCTTGTAGTTTAGGCATCTTTCAATCCAATCAAGTTGAGAGTCAAGCTTAATATTTACAACAATAACAGCAACAACAACAACAAAAATTCCTTTTGATTCTGTTGCCTTTACCTCCTGAGTCAGTTGGGAGTCAGTGCTAATGAAGCTCAGGGCTTCATGAATGCCAGCCAAGCACTCTTCCAACTAAGCTACATAACCAAGCACCAGAATATTCCTTTGTGTGTGCGTGTGTGTTTACTTGTGCAGATGCATCAAGGACCACAGAGTTGTCTCTAGTCTATCAATGGGTATAAACTACAAACCTACAGACAGAAGAAGAGTTAGACATTATGTGGGGACACAATTTTTCAGTGCCATTCCTAAGTGGCATAATGCCACTTTCAACCACATTTCATTTGGCAGAACTCAAACAAATAGCCACAACCACTATGAACAGTAGCTAACAATTACAATCTAGTTGCCTAGGCATACATAGAAACTTCTACAGATGGTGTAATACTATTGAAGCAAAGTCTAATTGTTCCAGCCATAGTAATTCAACATAATTGGCTGTGGGGTTACATCACTGTAGCATTACAGAAAATTAGGTAATATTCCATCAAATTGAAAACACACACCTGCTTTGACTTTGAAAGAGAAATGTCACCTCTACTCGATTCTCTGCCATGGTATGCAATTTAGCAGATTCATTCAGAGAAACTAAATTCTTCAAATTGCCATAAAACCTGTGACAATAATTATGAAGATGATAATACTAGCTATAATAGATGACATTTATTATGTTCTAAGTCAGTATCTGATACTATCCTGAACTCTTTATGGGCCTTTCCTACAGGAAAGTGGTAATGTTTGTGTCCCCATTTCAAAGATGAGCTACAGGGAGACCAGAAATGGGACCACAGGCCATGGTTGAGATACATCTCAACCATCAGCCTGTGTCATTCAGGAAGGTAATTCTCATTCCACTATGTCAACTGTTCTTCATTATGTCATAGGATTTAAACGGAGCCCTACAAAATTGTTCAGGTTCTGATGTGGGTTTTCTGAGTCTCCATCATCAACATACTGTCCCCTGCTTCATATAAATTTGGATTTGAGTTATAAGAAGCCGGTGAAGAGTTTCAATGTTACGGAATCTTTCCTTCTATAAAAATCTTGGATATTTTCTCTTTATGATCAAACTGCTAAAATTCATAAGTGACATAAATAATTTGACAATAGCAAGCCTGTTGTGTTTAATGCATGCTCAGTGTTATAATTCAGGCTCAAAATTGTCCTCCCTAGTAAAGCTGCCAAGCGAAACAATAAAGGGTTTTAGCCACAAAGTGAAGTTTTTCTGGAATTACAATATTCCTTTTGACCTCTCAGATGACTAAATGCTATTTAATTTGTTCCTTTATTCACAACAGTGAAAAAGACTTGGAAACATGCTGGGGAGAGGTAGCATTTCCTTTTAAAACCATAGCCAGACATTAATTCTCTCGGGGGAGGGGAGAAAAACGCTTTCAGTTTGGTGTTAGAATACTTTATTTACTGTAATGCTTCAAATGTCCTTCTTCCTCATTGGTATTGCAAGAACTATGATGTAACACTGGAGTCAATTATTTCAAATTACAGTGCCTGGAACAATTAGACTCTTTCTTCCATAGCTGTGCACGAAAGATTTAACGGAGGCTGAAATGGAACTAGTTTAGAACCGGCTGAAAGTAGCTTGCAGGAGCAGCATGACAGCCGCTTTTTTCAAGAGCTCTAGCTTTTAGGTACTGTTACTGCTAATTACTTTAGGTGAGCAACACTATAGCTGTCAAACTCCACAATCAACTCTGGCTTTGCACCGGCTCAGACGGAAATGCTTGAGCAGTTAGGTATCGTTTCTTTCACTTGCCATTTCATAGAGGTTCTAAATGTAAGAATGTAGTCAGCCTCTTTGTGCTCAGTCCTCTCTTCCTCTTTCAATAGCATGTGATATGATGGGAAGATTTCAACTTCCCCACTATACAGAGCCTGAGTGTGATCAACGATGAAATGCATCTACAACTGGGGCTACTCTACATCCCATTTGCCTAAAGAGTTTATATAATGAAATTTACAGGCAGCAAAATCTATAAATGAGCTCTGACAAAGAGGGACTGTCACCCACAGATGCTGATTCTAAAAAGAAGTGATATCTGAAGCTGACTGATAAGGGTTTCACACCTCACGCCTAAATCATCAGCAAAGCAGTCAGCCTTAGGCAAGACCAAGGAGAGCCAGCTCTAGCTTCCTCCTGGGCTGGCAGCTCCCTATGTTAGGGAAGCATGTGCTAGTTCCTCTTCTCCTCCTCCTTCCCCACATGCATCCTATACTTGTCTCTCTACTCCAAAGTCTGTTTTCAAGCTTGTTTCTATTTCTTCATTTACACTATGTTCACCTATGATAGATGAACTATTACGGCTCTCCTAAGAGGAGAGCTTACATTTTCCTAAGAAAACAGTATAAAGTGAAATACAATCATAGAAATTCTTCTTAAACCACAGTACCAGGAAGTGTATGAAATTGTGTTGACATCTGTATGATCAAAACAATATAATCTGGTACTTTCCTTTTCTTGTAGGTAAAATAAATGCATGTACTCAATGAAACTGGGGGCCCAAGGAGCTAGAACTAGAAGATTCACCAAAACGGGTGTTTCCCTTTTAAAATGCAATATATGAAATAGCTCTAAGAGTTAGCAAACACCAAACATGCCTGTTAAACAAGAAAATAAGAACTTAAACAAATTCCTGGACCTTCTGCAACTAGAACAGAATCACTAGTGCCTATGTTCTTATACTTTGCTCAACCGGTAATTGTGGGTAAATTGCTTAGGAGAAAAATTTGCCTCATTTTCCTCATCTGTACAATGGGGATAGTAATGGAGCCTTCCTCATCAGCTGCTATGAAAATTAAATGCTTGAATAATTGTAAAGTACATAGAATACTACCTAATTCTTTATAGGTGTTTGCCAAATAAAAATGACTTTGAAAAGTCTAAATCAAATGGAAATGTTATTAAAATTATTGCTATGATTTTAGATAATTATTGGAAAAGACAGTGGTGAGGTATAATGTAAAATATATTTATATTTGGTCATTGTGCTCATTGTAATCAACTACAGTGGCAAAGGTTAAAACAACAACAACAACAACAACAACAACAACAACAACAACAAAACCTCTCGGTTTTTCTTTTGTGATAGTAATGTTATTTTGTAAATTCACCTTTCCTAACACCTTGGTTAACACTAAGGAGATGGTTTTGGATGGAATTCTTAGGTGGTCTCAGAACTAGACCGATCACCAGAAGGAAAATGAATCCAAGGTTAGAACTTTCAGTTACATTTACTATCTCCTGGAAAGTAGATTATAATTTAGGCTTATAAAAATTGATAAGCAAGTTTTATGTTCTGGGCTGCAGAAAACAGGAAGGTCCTGGGAGATGCTAGGGGATGCTCAGAAACACCCAAAGTCCCTCACACCCTCATACCCTGCCTTATGCATCTGACTGTTCATCAGCCCTTTGTAATACCCTTTAAATTAGGCTAGTGAATGCACTTTCTGTGTTCTGGGACTCATTGTAGCATAAAGATAAAATCCAAGGAGACGAAGAAGGTCATGGGAACCCAGGTCTGTAGCTCATCAGAAGTATGGCTGATAATCTACTACTTTTGCATAGGATTAAATGAGGGTGGTCTTGGGGAACTGAGTCCTTCATCTGTGTGATTGATACTATCTCCAGGGAGATGACATCATAATTAAACGGAACTATATGATATTTGGCTGATATAGATCAAACTGATTGGAGTGTGAGGAAAGGCCCTCACATATTTGATTCAAGAATATTATGTGTTATCCATGGAACTGTAGTAGGAAAACAAACAAAACAAACTTGTTTTCCCTTTACAGTGAACATGTGGCACTAATTTGATTCAGCATATAATTTATGATCAATATTGCATCCTGTATGACTATGTAGAAGATACTACATTTGTGCAGAATGTATTGAGAAGACAGACAAGTCTAGGCTTGAGATGGGCATACGATCTCATTTTTGTCTGTCTGTAGTTCCTTTGTCTGGGAAGCAATTAATCCAAGACATTGACATAGGACAGACATTTGGAAAATTTATATGTAGTAGGATATTTGCAAAAACATATAAATCCAAGAGGATGTAATAGATACTCCAATATCCAAAGATACTAGCTCCAGAGTGGGTTAAAGAGGGGGAGTTTTCTGAATGAAATGTCCATCAAATGTCCTGCATCATGAGCAAGCAAACATGGCTGAAAGATACATGTAAGTTATCTGTGGAAGCCTTATGCAATGAAACGAAAAGAGAGTAGTTTGATCTTCTTTGAAGAGTTTTCTCATAGCAAGAGATAAAAGCAGACATCTATTTTCTTTGATGTTTTTATCCTAAATTTTGTATTTGATTTTCCTATAAGCATTATAGAAAATTTTCTTTTTCAGTAATTCTTTTCAGAGAAAGGAATATAGGATTGGCATGTCCCTTGTAACGATCTCAACAACTAAGAGCAGATTTCTTATGTTGGGACTGTGTGCTTTGCTTTTTCCTAAGTTTTAATCCATTATGCAAAATAATGTATCCACTTTAAACCAAATGTTCTGCACTTCAGTGCTTTGCATGCTGTTTACTTTTCAGAGGGCAAAGAGAAGGTGCTATACCTCAGATAAGCGAGTCACGCACCTAGAAACCACAATGATATCATTCAATGCCATGTTTAGACCTAGTTAGATTTAAGTGAACATCTGCGGATTAAAAAATAGAAGTGTAATGGTGGCCAGCAGGGAATAAAACACTTTATTGAGCTTTGTTATGTAGATGGAAGTGTGCTTTGTAGAAAGTGTTTTATTTGCAAATAAAACAACTAATTGCTAGAACTAGAAATACACGCACAAAGGAGGTGCTGAAGTAATTTTGAGAAAGGATTTCTTTCAATGTGGTATCAGCAAATGCTGCCACCTTTTCCCAGATCTCTATTGATCACTTTGCTTATGCCTGTTTTGAGTGGGAAAAATAGAGACAGCAGTAATGGAATAAATAAAAAAAAAAAAAAAAAAAAAAAAAAAAAAAACAATAACAAAATCTAAACGAGATCCCTAACAGCTATGTGTTGACACAAGCAGTGGGAGCATTATTATTCCTGAGGCCTTCTCCTCAATTTCTTTCTAAATGTCTTTGATATGTTTAATTCATTTAGTCAATAAGGAAGAATCTTATGTATCTGAAATAATCCCTACCACATCACATTTTTAATGGCATGTTGAAGGAAATCATACTATATATGAGCAATATCAGATACTGCTTTATCTTCATTTTAATTTCTATTTCCCTCATCTTTGGAACCGATTTCCTAGGCTACTTCAGTTTTCCCAAATTTCAAACCCAAAATCTCCTTTTCTGGGCTTACCCTCTAGAGCTCCCTGTGGACTGGCACTTCAAGGGCTTGTTCTTGGCACTACTTCTTGCCAGTCAACTGCCGCCCTGAACAAGCATGAGTCTTTCTCATCATTTCTAAATATTCTTGCCTATTCCTTCTGAGTTCTCCTAGCTCCTAGAAACAGGTATTCCAGAAAGTTCCATTCTTACTCCCCCTTTCCACCGTTCAGCTTTGGCCTTACCCATTCTTGTTTCCTTCTTCCTGTTGTTCTGTGTCCTGGTATGCATCTCCAACATATGGACCCCATCCTCGTCTTCTCCAAGTAAATACCTTTTCACTATGCTAGCCCAATAATCTTTCATTTTAATTAGAAATAGGGAATTATACGTTAATCAAACAACAAAACAAGCAAACATACAAATCACCCCAGAGAGCAGAGAGCACATAGAGAGTCAGTTCAATAAAAGTAAATGAAAACAGCTGGTTCTTTAGTGATGTGGGAAAGGCTGTGCCAGTCTATCTGTAAGCCTTTGGAAACCTCTTCTGTTGTCCTGGAGGGGTGTGGGGAGAAGGCAAGGGAAGGAGTCAGGAAGCCAGTCTGGGTTCTAGCCCATTCTGTTGTAGCATGAAGCAAACAAGGATGGAACTAAGTCTGGGCATTTATTCGGTCACTTATTTACTGATTTAGCACTTTTTAATCTTTTTTTAAAAAACTGAGTAACTACTAAATGTTGGACTTTTATACAGAAGCAGCAATTAATAGCCTCATCTCTGACCAGGCATCCTGGTATTTATCTGTAGAACTCTCAGATAATGAGAGTTCCTATAACGTTGTTCCTATTACTACTGTTACTAGGTCTCAGGCAATGAGACCAATAACCTAGTGCTGATCTGGGCAATACAGTTAATATTTGGTCTTGAAATAAACAAATAAAATGGTCTCTGTCTATAGGTGATCTATATTCTTGTAAGAAAAAAACAGGAAGTAGAACATTAAAACCCATTATCAATCAAAGAAAGTCAAACAGCATGAAACAAATGCCCCCAAAATATTTTTTTTTATAAAAAAAAATACAGTGTGATAGGAGAAAGGTTGAGTGAGCAGAGAAGAGAGGTCAACAGGGTCCTTTAGGAAAGCTTCTCTGGCTATTTTGAAATGATGGAGTGGGAATGCCATCCAGAGATCTGCAGCAAAAGGAGAGCCCTTGTCAATGCCTGAGAGGTGGGTGAACCCAAGGAGGCAGAGATGAGTGGGAGGGCACGAGTCAGAGCTAAGCAGAGCTGCAGCCCCACACACAGCTCTGTATGGTTTGGGTTTCCTAAGAATCTTCTCCACTGACAGTCATTGAAAGGATTTAGGAAGCAGACACCATCCTCAATCACTATCCTAAGAGCAGGTTCTGACTGCAGTATGAAAATGGACCCCTGGGGACAAGGCAAGAAACAGGGAGATCAGCTCTGAGTAGAGAGAGATGTACACCAAAGTGACTGAGCAAGCAGAAGAATGTTCCTATTACTACTATTGTTTTAACAATTATTATTGTAAAATAAATAATAGACACAGGAAATCATATGGAATCGTAAGTACCAATAGGCATACAATGTTGTAATCAGTAGTGGGAACAAAATCTAGAATGTGGACAGTTATTCCAGACATATCCTATCATATGCTTATCAAAATCTCTTTCCTCCCCAAACAAACACTGTCTTTACTTTTGTCTGCTTTTATACTTCCTATCATCATCACTATCGTAGTCCTCACAGCAGTAGTCATCATCGTCGGCGTCGTCCTTCCTTGTGTGTAATTCTATTACCTAGACAGTATCCCTACATATTCCTCCATGGCCGTTGAGTCAAACTTCTCTACTTCTTAAAGTACCTCTTTTTTTTCTTTTGTACATTTTTTTGTATTGAATTTTTGTGTATTTCATACAGAACATCTCAATCGATCTTAATCATCTTTATATCCCCTTTCCCACTGGCACACACTCATATCCTCCCTCCACCCTGGAATTAATGCATTCTGTCATTTGCCTTAGGTCCTATTGTGTCAAGTTAGTGTCCCCAGACATCCTTCAGTTCAAGTTCATCCACTGAGGTCTAGTCAGCCTATCTAGAGGCCCTCAGTTTTGGAAGATCAGCTCTTCCTCACCTGGCAGTACTCCATTACCAATAGCTTTTAAGGTTTTCTCAACCTATAGATTTCCTATCCTTCCTTTCCTTTTTCTTACATTGTGTTAAAGGATCAGGATATTTGTATAGAGCTTCTTTCTTCTTGAGTTTTCTGACTGCATTGCATGAAGTTGTTGAGGACTCATGCTCTGTCCTTTGTGTCCCTGAAAATTTGTAACTGGATGTAGAGGTCTCACCAGACTTGAGTTTAATTCTTCAGTGAGATTATTGGTGATTCTGGGGTCTTTTTTAATCAGCATCTTTTCTTTACGAGTAGCTGAATTAGTTGGTGGTTATTCTCATTCCATCTTTCATGCAATGTGCACTTGCAAGGACGTGATTCCTCCAGGTTACTATTCAGTTACTCAGCAGTGCTTTTTCCAAACCTGCCATGGATCCCATCCCTGGAACCTCAACTCAAATTTGTATCCATTCCTAGCTTAACTGAGACCATTTCTTATACCCCATTTACACATCAACAAAGGGATCCCCAAACTGAACACTAGGCACCACTCAGTTGGGCTGTAATCTGACAAGTTGGAGAAACAGCAAAAATACAAACAATATTCAACCAAGATGAGATCACTTACCCATACCAAGAAACACCAACAACAACACAAGTTGAGATGCCTAGGTCTCATCACAAAACCATAAACAACATGAATAACAAAGATAAGAAGAATCCTACAGAAATCAGGCCCCCTATAGTAATGTTTCCTAAGAACTACAACCTAGCAGATCCATAAGACAGTGATTTCCAAAATAGCAATTATACATATGTTCAATGAACTCAAAGAGGATATGAATAAAATACCAAATGATGACCGTGAAAACACAGTTTAATGAAATAATTAAAATAACTTAAAACATAAGATTAGAATTCAAAAAAGACATGGAAGCTCTGGTTACCAAGCAGTGTAATTCACATAGAAAGACTCAGATACATGCTCGATTTTTAAATATTTTATTTATTATTTTTATTTGGGGGGTATGTGTGTTTTGACTGCAATCATGCTAATGCACCCATGTTGTGCAATGCCTTCGGAGGCCAGAAGAGAGCATCAGATTCTCCTGGAACTGGAGTTACGGATGGTTGTTACTTACCATGTGCATGCTGGGAATTGAACTCAGGTCAGCCAGTGCTTTTAACAGCTGAGCCATCTTTCCAGCCCTAAATGCTTGATTTTTTAAAACCTGTTTTGATGCCAATATTTTCATTCTCTATCATCTTGCACAGGATTTCTTTTGCTTTTATCATAAAATATTTTATATTTTAGCAGTTTTAAATACCAGTTTAAAACTTTAAAAAAATTCTTATAAACATGCACTTCTTATAACACATTACTCATACTCTAGAAACTTTTTTTTTGGTTGTTTCTTTCAGACAAGAGTTTACTGTGTAGCCCAGGCTGGCCTTCACTTCATTGTGTCTCAAAGATGAATCCTGAACTTATGGTAATCCTCCTGCCTCAGCTTTCTGAATGCTGGGGATTGGAGAGTGAGGCACCATGATTTGCTTTGTGGAGACTTCTATATATTTGTGCAATGAAAATGAAAACTTGTTCAAACAAAAACCTGTGAATGAATATCAATTGTACATTATGTGGAATTATTCAAAATAAATAAGCTCAGATGCCCTGTAGCTGGAGACTGTGCAAACACACTGGTCTAACCATATAGTACAATATAGTCAAATAGTAATACAAAAGAGATTATAAATACATACAACAGTGATTATTATGGTTTGAATCATAAATGTTTTCCAAAGGTCCAGGAGCTTAAAGACTTGACCACCTGCCTGTGGTGCAGGCGGGAAGTGATGGAGACTTTAGGAATGGGGTCTAGTAAGAAAATGTCATTTGAGAGGTAGCCTTGGAGAAGACACTGGGATCCACTCTGTCTCTTTGCTTATGAGAATAATGAGATGAGCTTTGTTCCACCATGTGTTTCCTGCCACAACATTTACCTCAAGACCCCAAAACATCAAAGCCAACCAACCACAGAATGAAACCTTTGAAACCATGGGCAAAAATACATCTTTACTCCATTTAAGTTGATAAGCTCAGGTATTTTGTCACAGCAACAGAAAGCTTGTTGACACAGGGATGAATCACTAATGGTTTATGTATGCAAAGGAGTGCAGACTCGAAAGGCTACATCCCAAATGAACAGAGTCACCACAGCATTCTCAAAATGTGAAACTACAGAGTTTGAAGAACCGTTAGTGATTGCCATGGTCGGACCGAGAAGGTCACTTCAAGCAAATATTCTGTACTGATAGAACTGTTGTACATTTTAAATACAATATTGCTTTTGTGTCTCTGTACAATGGTCACAATTCACAGAATTCTTTGCCCCCAAAGCGATCATTTTTACCTTGTATAAATCTCAATTAAGTAAATACAGAGGTTAAAAAAAGACAATACTGAGGGTCAATAATTAGTGTGTGGAAGGGCAGTGTACAAAGGTAGTGTTCTTTGCTATTTCTTCTGATTTTTAGGTATAAAATAAAAAAATAAACTTGGTAGGAAGAACATATATTGCCCACTTATTCATTTAAGTGATGATTGTATGACTTACCTATTTCAAATATTATACCAATACAATTAAAATAGACTCCTTTTTGCCCACTATTTTTTTTTTAATTTTTCCAAACGTTTTACTGAATTTTTTGTTTGTTATACTCTTGAAGTAGTCTTTGGAAATCTTCATGGTATCTGGAATCATAAACTACTCTTAGCTCAATTGGTATATTTCCTGCCCCAGATCTAAAATAAGCCTTAGAGAAGCTCTGTTGAACTTCATTGAGAAAATGGTGTTTCAAGATCTCAACCCTGTGCTGACGGTAGGAACTCAGGATTACCTTATCACATAGTATTACTGTAAATATTGCTCATAGGTTGAGAATTTGTGCTTTGTGTACTCCACACGCTTTTATGTGATACTTCGTGCGAGTCAAAAGTTCTCACCTTGATGCCTCTGTACTTCTAGAATTCTTGGAAAATTTTTAAATTTTACGATATATGTTGCACATAGAGAATTGCTAATGCATTGCATATGGGGTGTGAGAGTGAGAAAAGAATCTAGGTTGTCTACTCGGTTTCTGGTGCAAGTAAATTTAAGAAAATGAATCCATATTCACTGATGAGGGCAGGGGCTGGAGGAGTGCAGTTAGCTAAGGGCAGAGGGACATAGGAGACATATTTATTTTCTTAGACAAGACGAATTTTAAAATCCTGTTAGTTATATAGACAGAGTCTTGATTAAATGACTCCAAGGGAACAAATCAAGGCTGGATATACAGATCTGGGGAGTGTGAACACATGATAATATTTAAATCAATGAGAGCAGATGAAAGTGTACACACAAAAAAAGATGGTGTCATGGGATCGAGCTTTAAGGAATCTGCAGAGGAAAGCCCAGGAAGCTGAGCTGCGGGTGAAACAGAAGGAAGGCTGACATCAAGACCCATGCAAGGAAGGGATACGTTTTGTGGCTTGTGATCTTGTTCTTAGTATGATATCTGCTCTTACTTTGGATGTCATTACCTTACTGGCATAGGATTGTTGATTTGTCAAGATATTCTCATTTCTTGTTTCCTACAGTTGAATAGATTATAGATTTGGCTAAGATATTAGACCTTAATGGAGCCTTGAGATTTTTCTTCTTGATACATATTTTAAAATGTTTATTTACTTTTATTTTATGTGTATGAATGTTTTGCCTGAACCTATGTAAGTGCATCATGTACATGCAATGGCCATGGAGGCCAGAAGAGGGACTGGATCCCCTGGAACTGGAGTTAGGGATGGTTGTTAGCCATGTGGGTGCTGGGAACCAAACGCAAGTCCTCTGGAAGTGCAGCCAGTGCTCTTAACTGACAAGCCATCTCTCCAGAACCTGATACCTAGTTTTTAATCACAAGCATACCTCATTTAAAATCTATTACTTCTTATGCCCTGTCAAAAGTCTATGATGTCCAAGGGCTAACTGTGTCCAGAGTTAATAACAGCTTTCTGGTGAATACAGAAAGACTTGATCTACACTTTTATTTTGCTCAGAGCTCAGAGTGACATAGATTTTCATAAAGAAATTGACTAAGCAAATGAAATATATGTGTCCTCAATTAATAAAATGTAAGATGCTAACAATAATACCACAAATGAGGTGCCACAAAAATCGTTCAATGTGTATATTGCTGCAACTGATCTGAGCTGTTAATCGCCAATCTGTCTGAAGAAGTTTAATTCCTGGAGGAGAGGACTAAAAGAAAACTGTCTTAAGATACTCCAAACCTATAATTAATTGGTACTAGCAAGTCAATTAATTAAAGGATGATGGGAAATAGAAAAGCCGTGGGGACCAATATTCAAAGTATCTGGTCAGCACATTCTTTCCCAAGAGAAAATTCCTTAAACAAATTTGTTTAGTGACTATATAAAGTGAGAAAAAGTTAAGAAGTATGCAGCTGAGTCCAGGTAGGCTAATAAAAGTTGATCAGCTGAGCAAGGAGTGTGCTCATGAAACACTGAAAGCATATCCTCTCCAAATGTGCAATGCTGCATAGGCATCAATTCTGTCAACTCTCTCCCCAGTACACCATCACCTCATGTAATACAAACATTCCAGCATTTAGGATATTGAATTACATCATGGCTGAAAGTGTGAACCCTGGAGTCATTTGAACCTAGTAATGGGAATCTCAGGTCTTCAGTATTTTCATAAGACTCTGGATTAATCTTCAAATCAGTTGACACGATAGTGTGAATCAGGGACAAGCCTTACTTGTAGAGTGAGAAAGGTCTGTGCATGATTCCCTGTCCCAACACTGACTCCTATGTGATTGTAGGCAAATCATTTCTTTTATCTTTGTCATGGTTGCTTCTCTATAAAGTATATGTAATAGTAGTTTCTTTGTACCAGTGAGTTATAAGGATTCTATAAGGGAATTCCTGTAAATTACTTACAAGAGTACCTTGCATATAGCATGCCCTCAATAACAATGCACTACTGTTGTGTATAAAACCAGAACTACTTCTAGTACCGACACCACTACTGTTTCTGCTTGAAGCTTAATTCACCTGAAAACTAGAGCATTGTAGAAAACACCCAATTCTCAACAGGCTCATTGAGGAAGGTGTGACTATATTGGTTCTGGTGTGATGTTAGGTAGAGTCACAGTACTGGGAAACTCACTTAGTGGTTATTCAAACATAGTTTTCTATTGTAGACAGAATATATTTTAACACTTGATTTGCTAACTTGGAATGAGATACCATAGGTGGCTGAGGAATTGGAGAGCTGTTGAGATCAGCTCGGCTGTTCCAGGTCCAGGCTGCCAGAGCTCAATACAGTCAAAGAGATCGTCATTGGTACAGCACTGTGGACCACCATGGGCCCAGATCTACTGTTCTACCTGTCACCAAGACATTGGCTCTCATTGAAAGGCACATTGCTTCTCACAAATATGTGTGCTTCTATGGGAATGGTACTGCTATAAAAAAAAAAAAATGAAGGGTTACTTTCTGAACCTCATGTCCTGGAAGCTCCATCCTTAGTGCTGCAATGCTGCAAAATCCCTTAGGGGGAGGGACTGAGTGCAAGGTAATTAGGTCTCTTAGGACACTGCTCACTAAACTTTTAGAGTTGGCTGTTTTCTTAAGAGCTCCCCTTCCCTGCTACTGTCATGACACTGCCATGAGGCCTTCATAACAACTGAGGATAAGCTGGCACCATCCTCTTGGATCTCTAGAACTGTGAGATATATGTACTTATTTTCTTAATAAAGTACTCAGCCTCAGGCATTCTGTAATAGCAATGGAAAATGGAGCGAGAGAGATATAAACCTGTCTTTTCCTTCAAGAAAATGGCTACAGAAAGGAAAAGGGGAAAGGGAGAAGTCAAGCTTTCTATTTTTTTCATTTTTACATTTATGCATTTATTTAATTATTTATTGATTGCTTGATTGTGGGAGATAGGGGGTGTGCAGAGTTCAGAGGACCACTTTGATGAGTTAGTTCCTTTCTTTTACCTTAACAGCCTTGGAGATTGAACTCAAGTGGTTAGACTTGGCAGCAAGTGCCTTTATGCCCTGAGCCATCTTATAGGCTCCAGAATATCTTCAGTCAGTATGTGAAGGCTAAGAAGGTGGCAACCAGTAGAACAAGGCTCTAACAGTGCAGGAACCACTACAAGAACCACAATGTGAAGGAATCATGGGCATAGAAAGCAGACTGAGGTGGAGGGACATCATACTTCCAACTAAGGAAATGAAGAAAATCATGTTGATTTTACTCAGTATTGATAAAAGGAGTTTGTGACATGCTAACGACTCCTTAATGCCCTGCAGAATCCTAAATGTACCCTATCCATCTCTGACAAAGGGATTATTCCAGCCTCTGTGCCTGGGTAAAGGAAAAAAGAAAAAGAAAAACAAAAACAGGAGACACTGTTTTCTATGAACTAGTGTTTTGGTTTCTTCAAAAAACTTTTCCTTGACAAATCTTCTGCATTTTAGTTTTTTCTGTTCCAATTAAAGTAGTTGCCTGAATTCAGTTTGTGGATATAATAACTAGGATTTCTTTCAGAGAGCCATTCCTAATTAAAAGCAGCATTTACAGAGAAAGGGTTTTATTACTTATGTATTACCTTATTCAATCCAAGCAAATTGCTTCCCTGTGTAAACTTCTGAATAGTTTCATTTCTTCAAATACTGAAAGCCATTCTAATGTAGATTTTGCATTAATTTGGGGGAAAGAAAATGGAACAAAGTCTAAGTAAAATTACTATTTCTGAAATTAATTCTTGATTTCTTAAATTGATATAAACACACGTGTATTTATAAATGTCTCCGTGTGTACTACAATCTCCATAAGGTAAGTAACTTCTGAATATTTGATTATTGAAAAATTTACAGTTTTCCTTCTTAGTTTTCTTTTTTCTTCAGAAAAGTGAGTTAGTATTGTTCGGGAGATAGGGACAATGAATGATATGCCAGAAATTATTTGCATATTCCAGCTACTTTAGTTCTAAGCAGCTCTGATTTATTATTTCTTGCCTTTTTAGTGATGATGAAATGTAGGAGTCAAACCAAGGCAGCTGCACTTGAGGTTTCCTCTGTTGTCTCCTATAACACCACAGCACTGTGATGGTCTCAGGGAAAGAAGCCATCTTAGAGGTAGACAAATGGAGGTCCTGGACATGACTTTCCTTCTTTCTGGCTATCTAATGTGGAAAGGACCCCTTGGCCTTTCTGTTCTCATGAATTTAAAATCTCATCAAATTAGACAATCGTGTGTATAGCAGTGGGTCTAAAAGGGAGGTCAGAAGTTAACCTCTGTCAAGGGGTCAGTCTTCCCTTCCTTTCTTTTGCTCAGGAGACTTAATTAAACTCCATTACTAATTAGTCCTACCTCTCTCCAAGATGTAGTTCCAGGCTGGCTGATGGATCCCAGTAGCTATGCTGTGATGAAGATTTTTACCAGAGCTGTTTATTTATATCATACTGGGTTTGGTTTGTCCCATATCTTATTACAGTAAACTTGCCCGAGGCCTTCCCAGCTAGCATTTCCTATTAAACTGGCTCAAAAAATAAGCATAGTCCTGAGTGAATATATAATCACACTTTTTTTCTTAAAAAAAGTAAACCGGCACAGAAGTTTTTCTACAACTACATCTACAATGAAACCTCTACACTTAAAGCGCAGGGAACACAGAGGAGCAGGGGGAAGAAATACTAGCAATGTATCTCTCAACTCTTCATTTCATGAAGAAGAGAAGCTTCCTCACGCAACAGATAGTGACCCAGACAGCCAAGGCGCAGAGAATAAGAGACTGCAGAGTGCCTGTCCCAAGGTAGAACTCCTGTATCAAACCTCTGCCCCTCAGGACTCAGGGACAACTGCAGAATAGGGGACAGAAAGACTGTAAGAGACAAGTGTTGCGGAAGACCATAGGAAACAGAGTTTCCCAGGTGGCTGGGTCTTGCTCAGATGAACTTATCGAATGGTGACAGCATGTGCAAGACCCATGCAAGCTCAAACCACACAAAACCCAGCACAGAAGTGGGGAAATGGGTAAGAAGCCCCAACCTGAGCAAGATTCTACTGACAACCAAGGACTACTGAGACACAGACAGTTAGTTTTGTTGACATTAGATAGCATGACCAAGTTCCAGTGGATAGACTGAGAGTGAAGGACATGTGGGGACACAAACTTGGCTCAATAAGCCTTAACATATATGACAGAATGCATAAAATCCGCCGAGGGGCTATGGTGGGACGTACAAAGAGTGGAGTGCATCTGAATATGACCAAGTAGTAATATATGAAATTCACAAAAAATCAATAAAAGTAAATAAAAAATGCACTGCATTACATTTCAAAGAATCAATAAAATATTAAATTTATTTATTTTATTTTATGTGTATGAGTGTTTTGCCTGCATATATGTAAGTACATTCATAACACACAGTGACTGCAGAGGCTAGAAGAGGACATCGAATCCCCTGGAACTGAAGCTATAGGTGGTTGTTAACTGCCATGTGGGTGCTAGGATTCAAGTTAGAGTCTTCTGCAAGAACAATCTGTGCTCATGGCTGATGAGCCATCACTCCAGGGGCCTCCCTTTCCCAATATACTACTTTTTTAAAGAAAACAAAGAGAATTCTTTAAAACTTTTTAAGATAGGCCGGGCATGGTGGCATACCCCTTTAATCTCACCCTCAGGAAGCAGAGGCAGGCAGATAGATCCTTGTGTGAGATTGAAGTCAACCTGGTCACCATAATGAGTTCCATGTCAGCTGAGGCTACAGGGAGATCCTGTCTCAAAATAACGAATAAATAAGTAAATGAATGAATGAAGGAATAAATAATAAA
>NW_008347571.1:2708490-2737352 GCF_000622305.1 Nannospalax galili | reverse complement strand
AAATAAATAAATAAATAAATGAACACAGAAATTTTTCTAGGAGTCACTGCAACTATGTCTGAGAATTTATCAACTGACAGCTGGCCATGTTAGATTTTGACCTGGATTGTGTTCAAAGACTACCTCAAGGATTTAGGAGGTAGGAAGAGTCATTCCATAATCATTCCTGCTGGTCAGATTCTCCACCTTCCTCTTACGTCTTACTATGGCATATTATCTAGCAGTAATGGAAGGATGAGTCTTCTTCCAAACTATCCCTTTGATCTTCACAACACTTCCTAGGATTTTAACAAACTAAACGAAGATTCCAGAAACCAATGTTTGGGACAATTCCTGACCTAAGCCATCAAGTTAGCCAGCAGATTCTACCTGTCTCATTAATATTTTCTGACAGTTCTTGGTAAAAATACACCAGAGTTGAAGTTTTGGTGACAAATTTAAGTAAAAATTACTTTAAAAAGAAAATATACAATGCCTGTTAGCCCTACCCTGTCACAAAAGGCAAAGCTTCATAAGCATCAGGTACAAAAATATGTTATCAGGGGCTGAAGAGGAGTATCAGGGGTTAAAAGAACTAGCTGCTCTTGCAGACCACCAAGGTTTGGTTCCCAGCAACCACACAGTGCTTAACAACAGCCCTTAACTCCAGTTCCAGGGAATCTGAAACCCTCTTCTGGACTCCAGGGACATTGCATGACACAGGGACACTGGTGTACATGCAGGCAATACACTCATACACATAAATAAAATAAATTAAAATAAAAATAAAAATGTTTTATTAGAGATGGAAAAATTAAGCTTTAAAACATAGCTTTAAATCTAAAAATCAAATAAATGAAATGTGCAGTTAAACCAGTAGAGAAAGCCAGAGTAATGCTTTCAGTGGTTCACCACGTAACATAAAAAATCAAATCAGCCGACTTCATATGTATGAGCACCAACATCTCCTTACTTCTCTGCTCATAGCTCAGTTAAAAGCTTACATGACTATCAATTTCATCTTATAAGTTCACATTTAACATTCTTCCTAAAACCCCCAAACAAACAAAATCCTCTCATAGCTGCTCATGAAATTTTGAAAATATTTTATTTCGAAAAAATAATAAAATACTTTTATTTACTACCCTCTAATACCCCTTGTACAATAAATTTCTTCTTCATGTATCAACTGACAATAAACATTTTGACCAACCTCCTAAAGGCTCTCTACATGTTAATCATCATCGGCCCAGTTTCAATGCTATCAAAATTGGTGTTTGTGCCAAAATATTTGTACAATTATTTGAATGCTTTATTGCATTTGGCCTTTTGAGGTAATAAAATACCAGATATTGTGGCTTAGCTGTATAACCACAGCACTCAGAAGGGAGAGGCAGGAGGATTATGAATTAGAGGCAGCTTTGTGTACATATTAAGTTTGATGGCAGGCTGGGTTTCATGAGCTCTTGATATAAAATAACAACAGCAATAATGATAATGAAGTGCTAAGAATGGAAGGTCTCATAACTTGTAAGTAATTCAGAAAAAGATGGCAAGTTAGTTAATGGCATGATCACTGGCCAATCAAGTCTGCATTTGCGATAGAGAAGAATAAAAGGGAACCAATAGCCTACCTTTAAAATAAAACAATGAATTCAGATTGCCATGCAGTATTCTCAAAGGGTAAAATATCATTAAGTATTATAAAGCTTGTCTTATCTCCTCAGGTACAGATCTCCCCTTACAACTCATGAATCTACTGTCAGATTTTCACACATTTAGTTTTGGACTCATTTTCCAGGAGGCATCGTGGATGGTTGTGGCTGGCAGACAACCATCAGCCTACAACATCCTTCCTTATTTCAAAGGCTCCCATCCCTTCCCCTGCTTACACCCCCTTATCCATCTCTGTACCCTGAGTCAGGCTTGATAGAGGGTCAGTCTAATGTTGAGAAGCTTTTCTGAGATTTCTTTTCAACTTAAATTTCCCAGTCTCACTGTTGTTTGTGTGTGCTCCTATTTCAGGGTTTGCTATTTTACATGATATTCATTCCTCAGTGTCAAGTGCCATGTCCTCCTAAACAGTTTCTTTGACTCCTGCAAACTTCACACTGGATCAAGTATAAAAGCTTTCAGCTCTGGAGGACACAAAGTAAATCTCATCAGTGAACACTGTAGTTATAGAGCTCATATAAATGGTCACAGGCAACCTGGAAAGGAATGACGTGGGTGTTCTCCAATATAACTTTGCTTACTTACAAAACATGTACCTGGTGGGGGTGGGATTTGGCACATGGGCCACAGTTTGTGAAGTCCTGCGAATAGCAGTGCTTTCTCTCTCTTACTCTCTCTGTGATTGATTTTCAAGTGTCCATTCTGTAAAGGTCTAGTCTCTCTGGAGCCCTAGATGTTTAGTTTCCTCATATGTACTTTGGCTTGCTGTCAAGGTACAGTATCTTCTGACAGGGACCAGCAAATAAGAAAAATGCCTATGAATGAACAGGATGATATTCTTCACGAAATTTAAGAATCTCAGCTCCCAAAGCAGCAGCAACCCTCTACTGTTCATACATTCTATGCCCCAAGATTTGCTAAGTGGCGAGCATCCCTTTTGTCTGTTAATATGCCCAGTGTTCTTCAGAATTAATATCACTAGAACTTCAGTTTTTAGGGAAGTTATCTGAGAGTTCATAAAATTATAGCTAGAAAAGTATTCAAGAGTATGATTAGAATCCAGACTTGCCTTAATCCGCGGATTGTGGCAGGATTTTAATCCTGTTTTTGTGACTTTTTACACCACAATGATCTCATTTAGTAAAAGGCAAAAAATTTCTAAAATATGAAGAGTAAAAAAAGAATATACAATGCTTTCCTTTACATTAACATTTTAAGTTCTCAATTAGACACATCCGGTGCAGCTTTCATCCAATTTATATAGTGGTCCACATGTACACATTAAAAAATCATTACTTCTCACTAGGGGGATGAGCAATAAGAATTCTGGAATGTTTAGAGTTTTGCTTAAACTGAAAGAGCTAGGGAGTATCAGCACCAGATCAGAGCAGGCCCTTTGCCTTTTAATCTATGGTTTTCTCAAACACCTTACCAGGATGCCAGCCATCTCTAACTTATACTTTTAGTTTTAATTAGAGTATTTTTTTCACCTTGGTATCCAACTAAGGGAAAAATAGGAAAGAATGCCATGTTAGGATTTAGATGTATCACTGCTTTTGCAGCCTTATTTACAGCCCATAAAACATGCTCGTATAATGCATTCTCACAGAGAGTAAGACTTTATAGATTTAAACTTATATCGGCAAACAGAAACTACAAGCACCATATAGTAAGTCTTGCAAAAAGAGACCTAAGGAAAGAAAGTCTTGGGTCATAGTTCTGTTTTATTTTTGAACCCAAATGATTAGCCATTCTCCTGAGCTGTGTTTCTGAGAAGGGGAGGCAGGTAGGTTCAAGACCAGATACACAAACACACAGACCAAAACTATGACTTTATTTTTTAAGTAAAAGATGAGGCTCTACAGAGCAATAGTATTGTCATCCGACTAAATGCCCTTGTGGATGCAAGACTGGGAATTATCTGCAAGAAAGAAGGTGGTATAAGACAATGCATATTAAGTCTTTCTTAGCATCAACTAGATTTGGTTATCAGTTCTAATAACTAGTGCTGGACTCTCTCATTTAAATATAAAAATGGAGCCTTCTTTCTTTATTAATAATATCATAATTACTCTTTGGTATCTTCAAATTCATTATGTTTGATGGAAATTTCCACAGTCAAGGACATCTTGTCGTCGTTAGCATTTTTAATTTTCTCAGCACATAAAATTCCAGCAGAAAATGGACTGTAATCTCTGCTTAGCTTCCCTGGATGCCTTGAGGAGGGCATCTAGAATCTTCTCACTAAATGATCATATTTATCCATTATACTTATTTTCATCAATAGCAATTGATTTTCTTGTTGTAGAGTGAGGACCTCAAATAAAATTTATGTTAGTTAAATCTTCATGCTTTTAAGCTTTTCTTAAATTCTTTAAAATTCAGGTTCTGAGTAACAAAGCTGAGATTGTTCTAAGAAGCTGTATTCAGCACATTCTAAAGGACATATAATTAATAAAATTTGCACACACCAATTCAAAAGGCCATCAGTCTTATTCTCTATGGCTTGTGCCAGAGAGAGCATATTTAACCAGCATACAGCAGTTATATTGTTTCGATGATTTATTTATTTTTTAATAATTGAAAAGATTCCATATGGCTTATTACTGTAAACATAGTCACCACTATCTTCCAATTCACAAGGATAGATTTTCTTGGAGATGAATTTTTATGTGATTTAAGTACCACTGATATTATCAAATGGTGTCAGATTTAATTAGTAAAAGGGAGATTTTATAAACATTGACCTTGGTTCTGGGGGAATGGAAAGAAAAAACAGCTATGAAGATAAGGAGATAACAATTGATGGACGGAACATTATCCTATTTGAGTTAACGAAAATGATAAAGCATTTAGAAATTGAATCCATGACCTGCAAAGCAAGGTCAAATTAAAAAACTGTCAGAATGTTTAAAAAGAAGAAAAAGAAAAATCCCTGAATGTGAGAAGGCGGAATATTCTAGTTCTGAAATGTAAATGAGCATAGTTAGAAACATCTCAACTGAAAACAGATTTCATTATTACATAAAAAAGGAGGAGGAGATTGAGAGGACAGAGATCATTCAGGGTATACATGCAGAGTCTAATCTGATGATGGAGTCAAACTGGAGGTCACGTGTGAGCAACTGCATAAACCAGGATGACTATGTATTAATGAGGTAAATGATTTTCTATCTAGTCTATATAAAAATAATGCAGATATCCCCCTTTAGGAAGCACAGGTTTTTTTAACTTGTGATTTTATAAAGTATGGTGTGATATCTGCTGTATGCTTTGAACATTGTATTGCATGGGGTATCCAGGTAATTAGCTACTGTAGAAATATAGAGATGTTCAAATAAACTTGTACCAACAAGCACTTATACAAGACAGTGTTAACATATTTTCCATGACTGTGTGAGGGCAAATTTGGTGATAGTTTTTATGGTTTGAGAGAAATATGGAGAGAAGAAGAACAGATAATTCTGTGGATTTTTGTACTTACTGGAAATCCTACTACAATTTCCCTGAGCTGTAATTTACCTCTGTGCACTGTGATGATAATAAAGAAGGATTATTAAAAATATCATAAAGAAATCCTAAGGATGTAACCCACAGCTAAGAGGGCAAGTGATCTTAATTTACCAATCCTAGAGAGATAGGAATACAAAATAAACAGATTCTTCACACAGACGAATCTTAAAAGAAAGTCAAAATGGGACTGAATGGTAAACTGATATTAGGCAGATACGACAACAGTACATTATGTTAAAAACACACAAAAATCATATTTTTTTAAGATCTCATACCTCCTAATTCATCAAAGATAGGGTAGATATTAAACTGCTTGGTGAAGGAGTCTGAGCCTTAGCAAATTTCATTCATCCACTCATGTGTTTAATATTTGCTGAGCAGCTCCTATTTTCTAGGGTCTCTGACAGAAACTGGAGATATGAGTGGACCTGTGCTTTCCTGAAGCTTACAGTGCAGTGGGGGAATGACCACTAATAAAATAATCACATGTTGTTTTCAGAAAGGCAAAATGAGATATTAGAAGATGTGAAAAGAACACATTTCTGTATGTATCTGCCTGTGGATGGAAAACAAACCCAGGTTGCAGAGCCAGAAGAGGCCTCCTTGAGAAAGTAAAGGATCTGCCATATCTCATAGCACAGAGGAAAAAGGGGGTAGGGGCATGGAGGAGAAAGCAAGTACCAAGGCCCCGAGGGGTGACTGAGAGACAGACAACTCTGCTTATAAAGTTGCTGTGCATCCGTCCCTATCCACACTAGCGGTTAACCTCTCTTCTCAGTTCCCCAATTTGCAGGCAAATATATTTGATCTTCTATTCTCAAAACATTAACACAAACTAGAAGAACAAATTCTTCTTTTTGATTTGTTATTTATCTATCTACATTTTATGTATTTATGTTTGGGTGTGTGTCTGTGTGTTTATGGTATACATGTAGCTCTAATCTATTTATAGTTTAATTACTATTTTAAATTTGGTCCGATTGACTATAAGTTCAACTTGACATGAACCCCCCCACTTTCAGATGAATTTCTCAGCATGGCACAGCACAATATGCCCCACAGGTGAGATCTCAAACATGCTTAGAGAAGTAGTGATTCTACAGATGAATCTAGAAATCACAGAACTGCCTACTTACAGACATGATATCAAATTTTAAAATATGAAAGTCAACACATTTTTAATTTTTATTTTAGTAAGCAAACAATGTGTTACCATTTAAGTTTCTTCCCCCAAATAGTTATCTTATGAAATAGAAATAATGGAGTCATAAACACCTAAAAGTACCATGGGAAGGTCATTAGTGGGAACTGAGTTACTTACCAGGAACTGCAATTTTGCTGTATTCAAGTAAAACCTAATGGGTTGCATTCAGTGATGGAACCCATAATCTACCTGGTATGCTATGCAGTCAGCCTTTAATGCAGGAGGAAAATGACTTGGGGAGTGGGAAATTAGGAAAAAGAATTACCTGTGCATATATATGTGTACATACAGTCTGAGAAAGTAAGTCAGTACTGTAAGCCAGTGCTGTATTAAGACACAGTAAAGAGGCTGGCAAGATGACTTGTGAGTTAAGGTACTTGCTACTAAGATTGACAATCTGAATTTGATCCCTACCTATTGGTCAAAACAGAGAACCGACCCCTCCATATGTGAGGGCACGTAAACATACACACACACACACACACACACACACACACACACACACACCACACACACGCACATGCAGAGAGAAACGCCAATTTTTAATAAACGCTTCTCTTTTTTTTCATTATAAATCACTAAAAAAAATAGCCCCTATGAATTAAGACTGAAATGCTGATGAAAGACCTGGTCTTGATTTTGATTGGTGGATGTCAATCAACAATTAACATTCATAAATTATACATAGGACCTCTCTGGGCCTGTTTTTACATTTTTTCCAACTAATATTGGTAAGGGAGGTAGAAAAGAAATTTAGACAAGAATTATACATTGTATGCAAAAGAAGTAATTATAATTAACAAGTAAAATTAAACATGGTTAGATAAACAAGTAAAAACAAACAAAAGGTACATACACTAAAAACAAACACACAAAGGTAGAAATGGGTCAGCAATATGTTCTGAGGCAGGAAAATATATTATTTCTTCAAATGAAGGAGTTTCACATCAAAATTGCTTAGGTAAGGATGGCCTTCATGGGTGAAAGTAATCTAAAAAGATATCTAAGAACCCAAGACTGCTGCTAACTATGTGTTCACTCTGATTCTGTCTGGATGCCAGACCTGAAGGGTTCCCTTCGTACAGTATGAGGACCAGTGGGGCACTTCAATGACTGGCGACAGTTAAATGAGTGACACAATGCACTAACAGACAAACACTTCACAACTTTCTCCAACCTGGTGGGATAGCTTTTTGTGTATGATCCATATGCAAATAAATATCCCATAAATAAGATACTAAACAAACTATTGTGTTGTCTGTGTTTTATCCTTAACTGTCACTTGTGCTAACATATAAATATCCAGGATATCTTTTCTTAATGACTTCTTTTTTTTTTTTTTTGGTCTTTTTGAGATAGGATTGCCCTATAGCCCCAGCTGGCCTGGAATTTACTATGTAGACCAGGCTGGCCTTGAACTCACAGAGCTTTACCTGCCCCTGCCTCCCAAGTGCTAGGATTAAAGGTGTGCACCACCACACCCAGCTATGACTTCTTAATATAAAACTACGTGTTCTACTATGCTACTTATTGGGTGCACAACTTGAAGCTAGTATTGAATATCTCCAAAGCTCACACATCTCTACCTGAAAACCATGGTACTCGTGATTCTTGTGTTACTAAGGTGTGAACGAAATGACATAGAAATAAATATGCAACACTTAATATGTGGTTAACAAATAGTCAAAACTCAAAAGAGGTGATATGTTGCTAAAACTATCACTTGTATTACTATTATTAATTTCATCAGTTTCTAATGAATAGATGGTTTAAGTTCCATCAGCATAAACAACACTTTAATAGCTGTTCTTAAATATAACTCTGCACTTGAATCTTTCCCCGATTCCTTTACAATTAGTATCTAGGCGTTGAATTAATAGAGAAGTATGTATAAACTGTGGAGATGTGTGACCAGGTGGCACTCTTGAAAGGTTGCTTTAGTTCATATCCAAGAACAATTTCATACAACCTTAACATCTTTAACATCTTAAACATTTAGGTGGTTATAAGTAAACCTGTTTTAAATGCCATTGCTGATTTCAAAATGAATATTCTTTATGATCTGTTTTCCAGAATTTTCAAATATTTAAAACGGTAATAAAGGGAAAGGAAAATTGTGTTTGGGGAACAAAGAAAAAGAGTTTTCCAACTGTGATTCCTACTTCTGTTGATTAAGAAAGAGTCTGGGGAAGAGTTAAATAATACTTCTGGGGTGAGCGGCCTTAGTTACTAAGTAGAAAATTCAGGAAAAAAGCCAAGTATGTTTAATTTCCCACAATACATCACTTCAGCCATCTGTGAGAACAATAATGCTCTCTTTAAAGGAAAAACAATTACTGAAAAGGGCGGTTTAGAGGAATAATGATACATATTTCTTATTCTTCAATTAGCTCTCTGTTAATAGGTTTCTGAGACACATAAAAATAACTAGTTAGCATTTGAGACACTAATTTTGAACAAAATAAAGATCCATGACCTAAAATTAAGTATTATTCCTAGTTATAATTGTAACTTTTTTGTGCATATGATAATGTTATAATCTTACTCTCATCATATTCATGGATGAATAGACAGAGAGCTAAGAGAAGTCTCAATATTAATTTATGTAATAAAATATGATTACGGGGGCTGGATTGATGATTCAGAAGTTAAGAGCACTGCCTGCTCTTGCAGAAGACCCAGGTTTGAATCCCAGCACCCACATGGCAGCTAACCATCATCTGTAACTTCAGTTCCAGGGGATCCGACTCCTTCTTCTATACTCTGCAGGCACTGCACAACACTGGTATACTTACAGACATGCAGGCATAACATTCATGCACATAAAAAGTAAAAATAAATTTAAAAATATGATTACATGATTATATGAAAATTTATCACAAAAAGGATAAGACTAAGCAGGGATATTTCTAAAATATTTATTTCTTTTATTTTGTTTCTTAATAAATATCCTTTCCACTTTCAGGACCTTTTAAAATCCAGTTTATCTCTAGAACTACAAATCTCTAAATTTGGTCCTTTATCCATGTGGCAAATATTAAGATCTCATCAACATCTATGTGGAAGTAAAACATTTCCTTAGAAGCTACTTCCATGTTAAAAGACTTGACTATACAAAGAACAATACTATAAATTATAGGATCAGATATCTCAGTGAACATGTGTTCCCAAAGCACATTAAAATTCATCCCTATAATGATGCTACAAACAACATTCTTGGGGAAAAAAAAATCACAAGACATTTCAAATTATGTTAAACATTTGGTTTTCAGTGACAAATTTTTCTTAAATCCCCTATAAAATTTCCTAGAAACACAATTTTTGTCCTAACATGCTTAAGGGCTAGGGTTGTTCCAGGCAACAGCAGCTTTTGTTCAGCATTTCTGGCTTTAGATGGATTCATGGACCATTTGCAATCAGTGTTGAAAGGCAGGCTTCAGTGAAAACTGTGAGAAGCTGAAAAATGTTACATGCATAATTCATAGTCCCCTCATCACTGGATGTATGTGTGTGTGTGAGAATTCAGGGTTCCATTACTATACTACTTCATTGAAAGTATGATGCAGGATACCGTCAACAAGAACATCCCATGCATTTTCATTAAAAGGAACCTTTTCTTTTCCTGGAAGGTGTTCTTAATTTAGCACTCTCAACTCCCTACTTGTTCAGTTTATATGTATTCCTCTAATCTCGCAGCATTTCCTTTTCCTCACTCTTAGTTTTCAACTACAGCGGCCTCCTGACAAGTCCTAGAATACTGAAGCTACTTACTGACCTATTGTGTTTTCAATACCACTCTTCTCTGCAATTCTGGTAAGCAGAATATACTTGTTGGCCACAGTCGTTTGGTTTCTGATATCTTTTGGCCACAGACCTCTTTCAGTGTTTTGTCTCACGGTCCTCTGCAAAGAGCCTGTCCTTCTTCCAGAGCAAAGAATGAGTATCCAGTGTTGTATAAGTTAATCATAGAAATAACACTCCATTATTATAGTATTCTGTTCATTGAAGGAAATCAGAGCCCAGTCTATACACAATGAATGGGACTAAAAGGGGGCATGAATACCTTTGGCTTTGCCATCAACCAATAACTACATCAACAGCCTGATTCAGCCTCCTGGGTGACCTTGAGCCAGAGGCGCTCATGGAGGCTAGGCTGGAGTTGTGAAGATTAAATCTGTTTGCAGCAGTAATTTTAGGAGTAAGCTGCTATCAGCTATTACACTAGCTGAGAACTGTAATTCTGTTTCTCTTCATTTCCAGTGTCATAGCCATAGTTTTGCCTGAATCCTCCCGTCCTTTATTTTCTAGTTTGATATTTGTTTGATACTATTCTTTGATTATCAAATGGTATAGTTTTATATTTGTTTAAAATAAGGTTAAATTTGATGGAGGTCTCACTCAGAATTTAGCATGGTGGCTAATATTTAGATACATACTGAAAAGACTCTTCAGTTGGCGATGAAGAATACAAAACTTCAATGGGTAAAATTGAAACCTCACAACAACTGATGTGGTGGTTTCAATGAGACTGTCCCCCCATAAGCTCCAAGTATTCACACATTTTTTCCCTAGTTGGTGGCACTGTTTTGGTTGGTCTTAGAGGGCTTGGCCTTACTGGAGGAAGCACGTCACTGAGGGCGGGTTTGAAAAGTTCCTGATCTCTAGTCTCTCTCTGTTTCCTGTGCCTGCCTGAAGACATTAGCCTCTGCTTTTGGCTGCTGCTCCTGGCTCCACCTACCACCATGCCTGCTGCCATGCTGATTTCTAACTCCCCTGGGACTGTAAGCACAAATGAACTCTTCCTTTTATAAATTACCTTGGTCATGGTGTTTTATCACAGCAACAGAAAAGTAACTAAAACACCTTACAGCAACAAACTTCAGAACTGCTAAGATTATTAATATTTCTCATGGTTCCTTTCCATTTTCCTTAATCCTCCTGGTACATGAGGGCATACACTCACATCTAAGGATTTGGAGCTAAGAGCCACAAATGAGAGAGAACATGCTTTGCTTGTTTTTCTAAGACTCTTGTTATTTTACTTGTATAACAGTTTCTAGTTCCATTCATTTACCTGCAAATTTCATGAATTTGTATATCTTCACTGCCAAGTAGAAGCAAACTGAATATATGTAATACATTTTCACTATCTATTAATTGAGGTATCTGTAGCTTCTTTCTATATCAAAGTTATTGTGAAAAGAGCAGAAAAAAACATGAGCAAATATCTCTGCAGTTGGGACAATTGGATGTTGAATCCTTTGAGTATATGATAAAGATTGTTATAAATGGATCAAATTGTACATTTATTTTAGTTTTTTAAGACTATTTCACACTTATTTCCATGGAGTTTGCACCAGTTGCAATACTACCAGCAGTGAGTGAAGGTTATCCTTTGCCCATATTTCCCCAGAATTTGATGTTATTTATTCTCTTGATCTTAGCGATTCTGAGTCAGGTAAGATGAAACTTTAAAATAGTTTTTATTTGCATTTCCCTAATTACTAGGGATATTGAACACTTTCAGAGATATTCCTTAGCCATTTTAATTTTTTTCTTTTGAGTTATCCATTCTGGTTCATAGCCTATTAAAATATTTCACTTATTTTCTATTTTATGTGTATGAATGTATTGGCTTCATGTATATAAGTACTCCTGTGTCACACAATGCCCACTGGAGGTCAGAAGAGGGTGTCAAATCCCTTGGAACTGTAGTTAAGGGATGGTTGTTATCTGCCATGTGGGTGCTAGGATCCAAACCCGGGTCCTCTGCAAGAGCAGCCAGTGCTCCTAAATACTGAGCCATCTCTCCGGCCCCCAAAGCCCATTTTTTAATTAGATCGTTTGCTTTCTTGCTTCTTTGTTATTCTGAGTTCTTTGTATACTCTGGGTATTAATCCTCTGCCAAGAGTATAGCACTAAAGGATACCTGGGTACAAATACTTGACTGGATAGGATTTAACATCTATGGTGGAATACATGAGGTCTCCAGACAGGTCTCGGCAGGGACAGGGCATGGATGGCAGAGTGGGTCTAAACTGGATGAAGAACTGTTGTATGAGATGTACAAAAGCACAACGATTTTTTTAATTAAAAAATTTTAAATTTTCTTTTGTTTTTGTTTTTTTTTTTTGAGACAAGGTGTAGCCCTCTAGCCTGGAACTTGCTATACAGATCAGGCTGGCCTTGAGCTCACAGAGATCCACCTGCCTCTGCCTCCTGAATGCTGGGACTAAAGGTGTGTGCCACCATGTCTAGTTAAAAAAAAATTAAAGTATAACTGGTGAAGCTTTTCTCTGTGAGTTTCCTTTTCACTTAATTCTTTTCTTCCATTGCTATACAGAAGCTTTTTTAGTTTAATGAGGTCCCATTTGTCAATTGTTGACCTTAATTCTTGAGTGACTGATGCAGGAAGTCCTTATCTGCATCTGTGTCTTGTAGTGTACAGTTATAGCACTTAGGTTTCATACTGAGGTCTCTGATCCATTTGGAATTGAATTTTGTGATGATGACTCTAATTTCATTCTTCTACACATGAGATCCAGAGTATACTCTGTAAACTGCCGACATACAAAACAAATCAGATGTAATGTATATGAACCACAACAATGATCAGTCTAGCAAATAATTTCTACTGGTGCAATACTGACATTTTTATCTTGAGGATAATCAACAGTAATTTAACTGGACTTTAAGGCTCACTCAAAGGTAGGGAACTCATGTGTGGTACTGCAAGCATAGTCAAATACACATGGCTGGAGAGCCTAGATCCTAGAGAAAAACCCATTTTTGTCACACCCTAGGCCAATATAATTTCTTACTCTTTTTATAAATATGCATCCTTATATTTATACTCAAGTGTACTTCTCATCACTTATCAAAGAATCTTCTTTTCCAGCAGATGGAATCATTACAGATTTCCACAACCGTTCAAATGTAGAGAATCAGTGTCTGTGAGGTGCCATGCCTTAAGTGACACGTGTATAATGCAACCTCTACACCCAAGGCTTAGGAAACATAGGGGAACATGAAGAAATAATATTAATGCATCTTTTAACTCCTATCAGGGAAACTTACTCAGGTAACAGATGGTGATTAACCAAGAATGCCACAATCAGTCAGAGCACAGAGAATAAGCGACTGGAGAGTGCTTATCCCCGAATAGGATAAGGATAAGGATAGGATATCAAACCTCTGCTCCCCAAGGCCCAGGGACCACTTTGGAAGAAGGATAGAAAGATTGTGAGAGTCAGCAGTGGGGAATGATAACAAAGAAAAAGAATGTTTCAGGCAGCTTTGAAGTTACTCATAAGGACTTAATAGCAATGGTAACAGCGTGCACAAGACCTATGCAAGCTAACTCCAGACAAAATCCCAGTATAGAAGTACGAAAATAGGGAAGAAGTCCTACCTTTACCTGAGGAATTATTGGCAACCTATAATTACTGTAAGGAGAGTTGGTTTTCTCTAAGAAGGTAACTCTTGATAGGTTTATCAGGCTCCAGTGGAAGGAAATACACCTAAGTACATTTGGGGACACAAACTTGACTCAATAGGCCTTAGCATGTATGACAGACTAAATGCAATCTGGTAGAGGGGTTTTAGAGGGGTACAGATAGGGGAGTAGATAAAATTGTACTAAATAAATATTTTAATTATTATTACTGCTAGTATCTTTGAATATAAAAGTGTCTATGAAAACATGCAAATAGAAAGATGCTATAAATGTGTGATAAACCTCACTTAAGCATCTATTTCAAACTTGATTCTCAATGATTCTGAGTCTCTGTAGGATTTATGGGAGCTGACTGCATCAAGTAGATACCAAAGTTATTCTGGGGAGATTCAAGAGATAAATCAAGAGGGAAGCCATTTCAGTGTTTCATAAATATCTCACGTGTCTTCAAGTTCAATATCCTCAAAGAATAATAGTATCAATTAGAGTACGAGGAAGAGATGACCCCACCAGTTTTTATCATTATTTTGAAAGCTCAATTGCATATTGAAGTCATCAAATTCTAAATTTTGACATATGAACAAACAAAACTTTAAGTGAGTTACAGATTTGCAAGTCTTGAATTTAGTGAAACAAATATGAAAGACTTTGCATCAAGTAAAATATTTTGAATTATATCATTATAAAGATCAAGTCTCTTATTCAACCTTTGACAAAATCCTCAGTTAATGCCAATGTATGCTATAGTTTTTATAACTTACTCAAATTGAGATGAAAAAAGACTTGGATGATAAAAACAAATCAGGCAGAAAAATGGTGTGATATAATTGAACAAGGTACCAAAAATCCTAAAGTTTTCTATAATTCCTTGATCAGAACAGAAGGTGAAAGACTTCTATCTTCCTTTCTTCCTTTATTTTTAATTTTTTAAAATGCAGGGTCTCTTGTATCTTTGACTGTCTTTGAACTTATACTATGTTGCTAGGAATGACAATGAACTTTTGATCCTCCTCCTCCTCCACCTTCCTAGTGCTGGGATTTCAGGCAAATGGCACCACACTTGGTTTATACAGCACGAGAGAGTAAAGCCAGGACTTCGATCTAGGCAAGCCCTTGACCATCTAACCTACATCCCCAGTACTTAAACTTGTATTCTTCTCCTTGCTCTGCCACTCTGGATTAATGTGAGGTTGAAATGAATTTCCACATAGAAAAGTCATCACTTAGCTCCTAACAAAATCAAAGCAAAACCTATCAGCTTTGAATTGTATAGAAATTATTATTACCTTATTACCACTGTTATCCATGGCCTATTATAAATGAAGGGGAAAGTAGAGAAAGATAAAACATTTTTGCAGCCTGTCATCTGTCTCTTTATCTATCATCTATCTATCCATCTATCTATCTCTTATCTATATACCCATTATCTATCTCAATCATTAAAAAATGATCCTTAGATTAATATGAAGAGGAAGGGGTATTGGTTGTTCCCAGAGACCCAAAAATGGAGTAGATTCCAAGTGATATCAGTGAAATGTCAGCTACCTATAAAAAAAAATCACAAAGATTTTTTAAAAAATTTATCATATATAGGAAAAACACATGCAACCAGCATTATTTGGTTCTATACAATGACTAGAGAAATATTAGAACAAAAATGAGTCGTGGAGTTAGGGATTTTTTAGATTTAACTGGTTTCTTGGTGACTTAGGGTACAAATGTAAATTAGAATTAGTCCAATTCTCTAGATTTTCCTCTACTGATTAAATATAGGATATACCCATAAAACCTTAAATTTCTAATCACAATGGTAATATGCTCACAGATTTGATTATAAATCTAGGTATATAGTAATTTCAATATTCCAATCTACAAAAAAATAGAATAAATGCCAAACATTTATTTTTGGTGTCTTTTACACTAACGACTCAAGACTTTTTCCCCAATTATTTTCTAGAACTTTTTAAATGGAATTGCCCATGGTTATTTACAATTATGAATCAGTAGTAGACCCAAAGACAACTTGAAATATTTCCAGATTTCTCTAAAATCTCAGACAAATGCATTAGCACTCTCCACCAACTTGTCTTTTCAAAGAATTTCTAAACACTCTCAATTCAACAACCTTAATGAAGGACTGAAAGTCTTGTGGCACTATCCTTTCTGGATCTTACACCTAGATGCTATTCTACAAACTGCCCAATCTTGAATGGCTCTACCCCATACTGCCTTCACATTCTAACTTCAAATTCCATCAGAATTACTGTCAACTCCATGAAATCCCTCCTCACCCATCTATTTGCCCTCCTACAAAGTTTTAATGACTCCATGTTTTAGTATTTAATTTACACTACTGGTGCTGGAGTCTATTTTTTGGCATCTGTCTTCTAGACCATGTTCTTTAATCTTTGTGTCAAAATCCCATCATTCATTCATGTATTCACTCTGGGCTACCACACAGTTTAGTAACAATATATCATACATAGTAATGGATAAAATGAATCAAAACAATTTTATTGTGTGCTCAGGTATTTGTTCTCAAAAGCAGCACAATGGTTTATACTTGTAGGAATCAAAAATATTAGCGTCTGGGTGAATTATTAACCTTTCTTTTTGCTGCAAGCAAAGCAGAAAAGATGAAGGAGAGCTTGCTGACTTTCCTCCTCAGATACGTATACACAGATGTGAAGTTTTATCTAAAAAGTAATTCTACAGTCCTCACAGGCAAGGTTCCATGAGGATACATTCCATTTCTACCTGACTGTCTAATCTTTTAAAATTTATTTTTATTTTGTGTGTATGAATGTTTTGCCTGCATGTATGTAAGTGCACTATATACATGCAATGCCTGGAGAGGCCAGAAGAAAGTGACAGATTCCATGGAATTGGAGTTACAGAAGGTTATTAACTACCTGGGAATCAAACCTGGGTCCTCTGCAAGATAAGCCAGCTATCTGAACTGCCACCATCTCTCCAGCCCATTGACTGTCTATTTTTTCTCATTTCAAATAAGAACAATCAACATAAACTTTCATATGTGAGGAGGGTTGTGGTGAGGAGAGGCAAGCAGAGAGAGAAACTAAACAGGGCAACCTCTTCCATGATCTGCATACAAAAAGGGGAAGCAAACTTCATGCATGACTTAAGAGAGCATCTGTTCCCACCCAGGCCTGTGCCCAGCATCTACCTGCTGACCAGATATATAAGACCAGCTATATAAAGCTGTGGTGGATATCTACCCTTTGTCTCCTCACCACAACCCTCTCTACATATGATTTGAACCAGGAAGCGAGTTAGCTGTAGACTTCTTCTACGTGTCTAGAACATGAGTTTCAGTGTACACTCTTGCTTTTGAGATACCTAGTGGCTTCCCAGGGCTTCTCTCTATTGTCAATGGTTAAATCTAGGAGCTGTTTTGATCCAGGCAGTGGAAACTCCCAGTCCTATGGGTATAGCAGTTGTTTTTTTCTGAAGCTTGGAGAGCATTCAGAGCCTTGGCCCCGGATCAGAAATCTTCTGCCCCCTCCATGGGCCATGTCTGTACCGGTTCTGGTGCTTTGGGGGTTACTGAGTTGTTTATCTTTGTGTTTGATTTATTTCATTCAACATCCTCCTTAATCTACATTTGTGTTTCTCTCTGGAAGTAAAGGACTGTGTTCTCCTTGGGAAAAAAAGACTATCAACAACCCAAACTTGGGTATTGATATAAATTTCTGAGTATGGGTTTTTATTAGCTAAACTATGGACAGACAAGGTATCTCAGTTGATTAGGTTCAGATACTTTTAAACGGCCAGTGGAATTTTATAAGATTTATTAAGATCTGGAATCATTTTTCCCTTTGCACTTATAAGGGAAAGAAAGTAGTTCAATGCACAGAATGTGAAAACACTGAAATGCCACGAAAGTTGAAAAGTTTAGAAACAAGCATCCTATTTTAACATAAAGGGATTCTCAAGGAGTAAAGCCTCCAAGTTTAAACGATTGGTTTCCACAAGCACAATTTTGAAGGGCAAGGTAAAGTTTACGGAAAAAGTAGAGACTGGCAGATGAACAGGATGAACCATGCAGGTAAGTCCTGATATCTGTGTTGTAGTGCACTCAGTCTGCTGGCATGAAATACGACAAAGTGGGTAGCTTATGAAAAAAAAAAAGATATATACCATGGATTCTGAGAACTTTATAGTCAATGCATTAATTAATTAATTAATTTATTTATTTATTTATGTGTCCACCACAGTATGCATCTTTCAGAAGTTGGTTCTTTCCTTCCACCTTGTAGGCTCCAGGAATGGAACTCAGGTTGTAAGGACTGGGCTGTCATCACTTCTGACTACTGAGCTATCTCACTGGCTCAGGCAACACTATTTATAGATTGAGACTTCTGACATCTTTCTTGGTCCCAAGACAGAGAAAATGAAGTAGGATTGCTCCTGGGCCACTTTTATAAGGGCACTACCCCTATTAATGACTCTACCTATATACTTTCATCAATTTAAAAATGTATCCCTTCACAACAACACCTTATAAACTGGGATTTCTACATGTGAATTTTGAAAGACCAAACTTTGAACTCATTGTATTATGTATACATGCACAGTCACACATATATGCATGTGTGTAAATATGAATGGTATAGATGGTAAGATAGGAAAGATTTTTTCATGTGATATATATCTAGATACTACATACCTGTATTTTCTAGTCAAGGATGGTACTAATAAAGGAATAATCTTTTTAAAAACTAAGAATTTTATCTAAAGGAGAAAGAACTACTTTCTGGCATAGACACAGATGATATTTTTCAGGAAAATTCAGTTTGGAAAAATTAGCATGAGACAGGACCTAGAGTGAGGGTAAAAGTATCAAGAACTGCTAAAACATTTTTAGAAAATTCAGCCGAACTTGCTGAATAAGAAAGCTTCTGAATGTAACAAGTGCTTAATAAAAAAAAAGTTTTGAAAATGTTTCAATTTTCAACATCTATATTATTGAGGAAGAAAAATAGGAGTCTAACTACAAAACAGACAAATGATCACAGTGTCTGTTTAGAGTTCAATAATAACAAATGTTATTGGGTTGGAAGAGAAGGGCTTATTGGAGAAAAAGATTCAGATGGAGAACTAATTCTTCTAGCATTTACCATAGGAAGACTTTCAGAAATGCCAAGTTTAATATTAACAGTGTCTAGAATGAGCATGTTCATGTCTATTCTTTGCTAGTGTCTGAGCTGGGTGTCCCACCCCAGGCTGCATGCCCTTGTCATATGTATAATTAATAACTTTTGCTCACTACTACAGCACAATAGTGACTAACCTCAGGAAATCACTGGTGTTCTTCTAATGACCAATTCTGGTCAAATTCTTATCATTTCTGTTGGTTAGAGTTCACAAAAATTACAGCTGATCTTACTGTCCAGCAGATCTTAGAGCTATTTTTAAATGAACTTTACTGTTACATGATGATTTTGTCATTTCATATTTCTCATTCAGAAGGTAAAATGAAGAAAGATGTATATTGATAAACATGACATTGTTACATTGTCTAAAATCTTGACTTTTCTGGAATAATACCCTAGCACTTCCAGAGGAACTGAAGGAGAGGCAAGACACACGATTCTTGAAATATCCAGATTTACTGAACATTGAGAACATTATAGAGGTTGTAGATAAAAAGAGGGGTTTCTTCCCATATGCCCAATTAGAGGAAGCAATGTGTAAAGGAAAATTTCACTCTTTTCAAAACCATATCAAACTAAGGAGATCCACACTTGCTGTTTTATCCATTTCAGATAGCTGGACATCATTTTCTTTCAAAGCAAGAAATGAGAAGATTTTGCTAAGTAAAAATAAAGAATTCCCTAGTGTTCATCTTACAGACATTTCTCTGACATACCGAATATAGCGGGACACTTGACCTTTCTTTTTCTGTTATCAGTCATAAAAACTTCATGTTTAACAATGGAAATTATTAGCAATGATTTCAATGGAGGGACATTTGTTATTGTGATTTAGAACTCGTTGTGATTTAGAACTTGAGAGAAGATATACAATTTTGCAGAATCCCCCCTCCCTCCACAGACCATCTGATTTCAGAATAGCTTGATTCTATACTGTCCTTAACGCAAATCTCTGGAACAACTGTACTTCAGTTATAATCTATAATTCTCCATAGGCTGGAAAAAATAAAATATAAATGCCAAGAGATAGAAAAGCAGAAAAAAAGAGAAAGAAGAGAGGAAGGATGGAAGAAGGAGGGAAGGAAGGAAGGAGTGAAGGAAGGAGGGAGGGAGGGAGGGAAAGAGGGAAGGATGGAATGAAGGAAGGAAAGAAAAAAAGAAAGTGAAAGGAGAAAAGAAAGGAAGGAAGGGAGGCCCATCACCAACATCAAGACAACTGAACACAACCTGGAAAGCAAATCATTCATTTCATTCATTGGGAGATGCTCTAATGTAAAGACAACTGGGAACTGACAGGATAGGAAGGTCTGTGGCTCCCTATAGTTTCTGTTTGTTTTTTCAGATACAGTTTCATGTAGCTTAAGCTAGCTTTGAACTGGCTATGTAGCCAAAGCTAGCCTTGAACTCCTGATTCAACCTTCAACATTACAGGTACGCAGCATGCCTGGCACACTACAAATTTGTCCTAACCCTCAAATGGGTTGAGAGGTGGGGCACTGAGGGGAGATTGGGATCATATGTGTAGTGCTTTCTTAAATGAGATAGATTGGTTCCTTTGTATAAGTGACTTGCTTTTATAAGAGAGCTTGCTTTGCCCGTCCTACCACAAAGAGACACAGGAAGAGGTCCTCACTAAACATTCTGATCCCTTGATCTTGAATGCCTCAGCTTTTAGAATGTTGAAGAAACTTCTGTTGGTTATAAACTTCCTAGATTCTGGCATTTTGTTGTCTCAGCCCAAGTGAACTAGACAGACAGTGATGGTCAGTGTTCTCCCTAGTGAGGAGTTAAGCCTTTTGACAAAATAATTTCTTGACTTTAAGATCAAATTTCTTTACATATGTTTTTATCCTCCTCATTTTCTTTTCTTTTTTTTAAAAATAGGGTCTCATGTAGTCCAGGCTGACCTTGAGTTTCTTATATAACCCAGATGCCTATATAATCCAGATCCTCCTGCCTCTATGTCCCAGGTGCTGAGATTGCAGGTGTGCATTACCACATCTGGCCTCTACTTCTCTTATGAAAGACACACCTGTCTCATGTTGCTGTTGCTTTTACTGAAAACCAAGAGTAACGAGTTCTTTAGGTCAGTGCTTCTGGAAACTTCAGTATGTATGGGAGTCACTTAGGGATTTTGTTAAAATGCAGATTCTGAGTCACAAGTCTGACTGACGATAATGGCTCTGCATTTCTAATCAGATTACAGGTGATGCTGAGGCTTCTGGTGTCTGGACACACTTTGACAGCATTTTACTATGTGCTTTGGTATGGGAGAAGTGTATGTTTTGTGAAGTCAAATAGAAATTTACTAGCCTTACCACTTCCATACTTAAAGTTTAAAGCAAAGCATGCTCTATTTTGATTCACAAAGCCTTGAAAAGAAACAAGTGGCAGAGAATTGGACTACAAACATTATGACGTTTGATGATCTGAAGTAAAAAGTCCGAGTACACTGCTATTTTGGGTGTTTCATTTTTGTTTGAAAAATTATAGGTTTTATACCTTTCTCTGTTGTTTCTTGATTTACTGAAATAAAATTCACAACTCAGCACTTTCAGGTAGCTCCTTTGTTATTTTCTATGTTTTCAACTTCTTTGGGGAACAATGCATCCATCTTCAGGAGCAATCCTTCACTGATTGAATTATGGAGGAAAGTACATACCACAGAGGGACCCACATTCAGTGGTCTGTGCCTACAGTCGACATTCATTACTGCCTGCAGATTGGCTGCTGTCTGGTCTCATGGCATATGCAATGTTGTTACTTTGGTGACTCTCTTCATCCTAACATAATTTCATGCCCGGTTTTAAATAATTCAAGCAGTTGGGGGATAGCACGACCAATGGACTTTCTAGTAGACTTTGGGAATCTTGTTTTCCAGTTTCTTCTTCGATGGGTTAAGTTCAGGCATTATTGTTGGAACAGCTGCATAAAAGTCTACACCAATTTCAGCATTTAAAATCTTCTGAATCAGGTCAATTCTTTTTGCAAACGCAGCTCCATTTTCTTCTGCTATTTTCATTTTTAAATATCTGATGCATTCCTGGTAAATACGGCCACTCTGTTGACCTTTGAAGCGAAAGGATATGGAAACCTAATAACACTGGCAAATGACTCCGCTTTTTATCTTTTTCTCCAATGCCATATCTAGTGTTAAATCAAGATAAGCACCTTGCTTTGGATTAGTAAAGTCCAGAACTCAAATTTCTTAAGTGAATAGCTTTCTCCACATCTCAGATCCTCCTGGGTTATAAGCACTTTAAAATAGGCCTCATCCTCAGGCTCATTTCCCATGTCAGTGCATGACTTTATTTTTTCTACCTCACCTGAGTTTTCACCTGTTGTCTTTTCTTCGGCATCTTTAAAAAATTTCCTTGCGGACTTTGCAGCAGCAACAGCAGCAAAATGTCTCTTGGGTAACAATGTTTATAGAACAAAGGTAAAGAGGTATCGGATGGACTGCAGTGGAAAGATTGTGCCTTTGGTGCTGTGACAAGACTCTGCCTAGGTATCTTGTGGCCACCAGCATGTTGACCGTCCTGGATTGTATATACTATTATTTTTATAAAGGGGACAAAAATATCAATCACATAATATATTGTAAAAATTATAGACTGTATAGTATTGAAGTCACTTGCACGGAGGAAGAGTTGAATAAATGCTATTAATTTACTGATGTTACTGGTAAAATTATTAACCATCACTATCTCTTTTCATCAAAATAGACTATTAAAGATTGTAAGAGGCCTCTAACCCGTTGTGCTCATTATAAAGGTGAGGAAATTGAAGCCCTAGAAGCAGAAGTGGCATGTCTGTGATTCCAAAACAAACCAGTGGCAGAACTAAGACCTAAATCTGATCTTTTTAAACCCAAGTAATTCATTCACTCATTCATTCATGAAACATTTGAGTGCGAACTATCTGCCAATTGCCGTGCCATGAACACTGAATGAGAACAGCCGACACTGTCTTCAAGAACATTCAGGGATTATTTTCTACTACAGAGTCATTTAAATAATTGTACTCAAACCAGCATTAATAACGGAAAAACTGCTCTAATGAAGGAGTACTAGAATGCAAATGGAAGACTTCAGAGAAAAACAGAAAACTGTGAACTTGCTAGGAAAGCACATACGAAAGAGATATTTTAAGTGAAAAGCCCAGCAAATGAGAAGACACTAGCCAGGACGTGTCAGTGGCAGGGCCAGACACATGGGCAGATGCCCTTTTGTGAAGGATTTGCAAGTATAAAATGGATGAGACTGATGAGGCAGAAAACCAAGCAGGCCACGGAGACTTGCTCTGCTGATTAGTTGTGTTGGCCACGTAGAGTTTTATGTTGTTCAGTTAGATCTCAACACTTAACAACTGGAATATCTCACACAAATAAGCATTTTTTTGGTCTTTTTGAGACAGGGTCTCCATGGAGCCCCAGATGGCCTGGAACTCACTACATAGACCAGGCTGGCCTTGAACTCACAGATATGCCTGCCTCTGCCTCTCAAGTGCTGGGATTAAAGGTGACAAATGAGCTTTTCAATTTCCCTTGAGCATTCAGAAGGGCACAGAACCTTGGGCAATCTGTACATGCAGCAGAGTTCAGTTGAGGCTGGATGATGGAAGCCCTTCTAAATGGCTTATCTGCTTTGCAGACTCAACTTCCTTATGATGGTTAGTTAACATGTAATGTGGTTAGGTCTTGGAGATTCGTGACTAAGGTAGGTCATATGCTAAAGTGTTGTTACTTTTAGCATTCAACTGTACTGAGCTGTTTGGAGTCTATTTTCTCCTTGTCCCTTATCTTTATCTTTGTTTTTTCTTCATATTTTACCTTTCCTCTGCCTTTGCTGCTCCATCTCCTTCTCCTAGGCTTCCTGTTTTTCCCCCTTCCTTCCTCCCTCCCTCCCTCCTTCCTCCCTTCCTTCCTTCTTCCCTCCCTTCTTCCCTTTCTTCTTGTTTCATTGTCTCACTTATATAGCCCAGGCTATCCACAAACTCAATAACATCATTCTCTTGCTTTTCAGTGTCTCACAACTCCCAACTGCTGCCACCAAGCCAGGTGTCTGAGTTTCTTCTCTCATGAATGATGTGCCTCAGAAATCAGCTTTCCAAATTCTATCTACATTAGGCAAATACATCACTGGCACCAACAGTTTGCATTTTGGGTGTGAAGACCTCTGCCAGTTATTGAATAATGTCCATAATGCTGAAGTCAGTGGTTCAATTTTCTTGGACAGAGTTATCTTTCTTTACCCAAGGTCATAAGCAGAAATGAAAAATTACATAAACCTATCATCCACCATAAAATCATAAATCTCAAAAGAAAATATTGAAAGGAAGCCAGTTGCTTAGCCATACTAATATTCAAATCTCTATATAAGTACAAACAAGCCAATCGGAAAATAAGACACTCAGTAAAACTCTTAAAACAAATGGGCAAATAAGGGCCTCAAAATGTGCATAAGAATGACAAAGGCAGCTTCACAGAAAGATAGCTTCAGACACCAAGTGCTGAAACACAATTGCAGAATGAAACATCTTTCTAAGGCTTATATAGTATCTTCAGTGATTTCTTTTTAATGAAATTACCAAATTCCACCAAGATATTGAGAATCACTTAGATTCTAAATATCTTTTACTGCTGTTATTTATTTGAATATTCGAAATACACTTCTTCACTTGGTACCTTAGAAGAGATGAAAGTACTGGTGTGCATTCTGGAAGAATATTTACTATTCAGTCAACTCCAGAGAGCTACTATAACATATATCAATGGGATTGTTTCCTGCAGTTGCTGATGTAGAGTAACAGAACGGAGGCTCTGGGGCAACAGTTTCTGAAACCAAGCCGTCATGGACAACTGTCAGTACTTTATGTTTTTTTCCTTTACTGGCAATGAACCAACCGTCCACTACTTTCTATAAGTTACATATATTTTAAAGGTATCTTGCTTTTTATCCCTCCATTCATCCTGTTTTTCCCTATCTTCCATCCTTCCTTTTCTTTTCGAGACAGAGTCTCACTATGTAGTCCAGGCTAGGAAATTACTATGTAGCTGGAACTAGCCTTGAAACCTCAGTCCTCCTGCCCTCAGAATCCTGAATGTTGAGATTTGGGTATGTGCTACCACATATGTGGGCCTTTATTCTCAGTGGTAGTTTTTGATTAATATTTTATGCGACTGTTGCCATGGAAAGGAGTGATAACCTTAAGAAATGATATATACAATATTTAATCGTATATATTATCCTAAAAAATCTCTATTTTATGACCTTATGAAGTCATAATTTATATAGCATAAAACTATGCATTGAAGTGTACAGGATTTGGGATAAACATATACTGTAATCATTACCACAATCCATTTTTAAATGCTTTTTGTGACCCCAATAAGATTCTTAAGCCTATTTACAGTTAATCCTCATTCCCATGACCAGCTCTGGCAACGATTAATCTATTTTAACAACAATTTTCCTTTTCAGGTCATTTCATAGAAACTGTCATATGGAATATGGGCCTCTGGGTCTGGCCTCTCTGCATAGTGCTGAGGTTTGCCTAGCTAACAGCACCTACTTCCTTTTTTGTTGTAACATCAACATACCACATGTAGTTTATCCGTTCATCAGTCCAAGTCTATACCTTACTTTTTTTCATTTAATTCACAACATTTAAACAACTTCTCTCTTGGCTTCATGTAAAATTCTTAGTTATCAAAAGTTCTGACTTTAATAGTTCTCTCATATTGGACATGAATGTGAAGCATCTGTCTAGATTATACTTTCTATCTGAGTTAGCCAACCCCTGATGACTATGACCTTATAGTCTATATACTATCACCCACCCAAATGATCTAAGCTTGTAACCAATTAACCAAATGTGCTATAATTTAAGTGTGATTACAACTTTTATTAGAATTTTTCAGGACATGAAAATAATGGTTTTTCTAGACATGATCACACATATAGAGCCAATGGCATGAGCCACAGGGAAGAGATTTGGGGAAAGACTTGCAAATGGAAAATCCATTAATAAAAAGCACATGATTGAAGATATATTCCATTTTTCTAGCAGAGGTCAGGGAAAGCTCTTTTGTTCAGCAAAGCTTTAATGCTTCATGAGTACATAGAAAGCGAATCCCTGGCTAGTTAAAAATGCCAAGCTCATGATGGCAAAAAGAAATGTTATACCGCTGATGGATTTATGAGGAGAAAAAACAACCACAAGGAAGTATTGCAAAATATGTTGAATATGTTAACAGGTATTGGAAGGTATTTGATTCTGTTTATAATTGGCTGACATAAACTCAGAATGTGTAAACAGAAAAACGAGCAAAAGAAGGTGTAGAAGATTAAGCAGTGTATTGTATAATTTATGAACTTCTAGGAAATGATGCAGCATAACAGAAAACAACTGAGACTCATTAACTGTGCACTACGTTGAAAAGAGAAATAGTCTAAGTTACACTCAAATATATTTTCATTTTATGCCTGATATACCTAATTTGCAACATGTTTTTCCTAATAACTATATAGTTATGAATTGTAAGTGAGAAGATAAGATATTTTCTACATTCTGCTCTTTCCATATATCCTTTTGCTTTTACAGCAAAGCAAGCCTTGGGAAAAGTCCACACCAAATTCTTGACATGATTTCCAATGAAGTTTCACTTCAATGGTTTTATTTTCTCTGGACTAAGCCTAAGTTCTTAACATTTGTAAGTAGTAAAGCCTCTGCTTCATTAAACAAAGTCCTTGGAATACAACAAATCTCTATACTGTAGGTCGAGGGCAGGATTTTTGTCATGACATTCTCTACTGAACTGCTGGAGAGAGAAACGAAGTCTCAAGGATGCTAGATAATAGCATCATTTCATGGATGTTTGAAAATATTTTATTTCTCTTTGCAGTGCTTCTCTTGGGAATCAAGTTTTGATGCTTTATTTTTAAAGATATATATATATATATATATATATATATATACTTTGTGATTTGAAGAAAATAATCCTATTCTCTATAAAGCCTGTCATAATTTTGACTCTGTTTTTATTCAAGACTCATTTTTGCATGCAAGACTAATGGTAATATACTCTTACAGCTTTCATTGAAATATTCTAGAATTCCTTGGGATGAAAATGTACTAATGATGTCTCAGAAGTATCCATCCAGGCCTGGAAAATGAGCTCCTGACAGTGAACACACATTCTATACATTATTTCCCCATGTCATTCCTTCACCCAGTCATTTGGAGTTAAAGATTTCATCTGGGCATTCCACAAATAGGTGGTGGACATATGTCACAGTGTGTACCAGGCACTGTGATATGCCCAAGCTTGGAATAAGGAACAGAGAAAGAAAGCCTCTGACTCATCACAACTCTAGTCTAGTGTGAGCACAACCAGCATAATGTAGATAAGTAAATGCAGTGAGCACTGGAATGGCTCATTTTATGAGAAATAAAGATAAGGGCAAAGGCTATAAGAGATGCTGGAGGAAGCACTGGGGATACAGTTTAATTAAGTGAGGGTCTGCCTGGCATGCAGGTGGGTTCAATTCGCAGCACAACATAAGCAAGCCATGGTGGTGGATGCCTATAATCCCAGCATTTGGGGTGTAGAGGCAGGAGGATCAGAACTCTAAGATCATCCTGGGATATTTAGCAAGTTTGAGGCAATCCTGAGCTACATAAAACCCTGTCTCAAAACCCTTCACTCTGGGGACCAGAAATGTAATTCAGTGACTAAGATCATTTGCTTGCTGCTCTCCCAGAAGGGTTCATTTCTCAGCACCCACGTGGCAGCTAAAAGTCATTTGTAACTCTAGTTTCAGGGGATCTAATGTCTTCCTCTGGTGCTCACCAGCATCAGGCATGTATACGGTGTACGTATGTAGATTCAGGTACCTAAAACAAAAGAAATCTTTAAAATCCCTCACTCTTCTAAAAAATATTAGTGGAGGAAAATGACAGTTTAGAGAGAAGGGGCTGGGTAGGCCCTACTGAGAGAGTGAATTAGTTGGCTCTGGAAGGATCTGGAGATGAAGCATTAGATCAATAAGTCCTGGGAAGGCTCTGAAGCAGAAATGAGATTAATATATTCCAACAATATCTATAATCCATTTACAGTTTTTCAGCTACATTTCTAGCACCATGTTTCAGTCATCATCATGACTTCCCTTGTTTACTGCAAAGCTAGAGGTCATTTGCTCTCTAGTTTTCCACTGTTAAGATCAGTTTGATTACCAGACTGCAAGGGTATAAGCTTGGAGACCAGTCAGGGCACAGAGCATGTATGGGAAGCTGCGTGACTGAGCTGTAAGAAGCACAGAGGATAAACAGGTGCTTGGTTCCAACAAAGCTCAAGCAAGTAATTTAGATGCACCATAGGCATCAAGTGGGGAAGCAGGTCCACTGCGTATATGCATTACAGATAGTTGAATGGAAACAGCATGTTGGGAATTCTCAATTAATAGATGACTTTTGAAGCCATGAGGATCAGTGGACTGTAGTAGGAGTAGATACAGGCAGAAACGAATCAAGGTCCAGAGACAAGTCTTGGGAGCACTCTTAAATAGAGGTTGGAGAGATGAGAAAGGAATCACAAAGAAACTGACAAGGAGCTATGAGAAATTTTAAGACAAACTGGGCAAGTATGGTACACTGGAATCAATGAGGACCCAGCCCTATAGGCTTGTTTATAGTCTTTGCTCACAACTTCCCTTCATCCCATGGGGCTGAGCCCAGGAATAGGGCTGCCTATACCTTTCAGTCCAAGCCAATATTATGTGTTATGCTAAGGAATTCTTAAAATTATTTATATTCATAAATCATCCTGTCACTTTTGATTGTTTACATTTTTCTCAAA
>NW_008347571.1:2693617-2708467 GCF_000622305.1 Nannospalax galili | reverse complement strand
TTTTTTTTTTTTTTTTTTTTTTTTTTTTTTTTTTTTTTTAACATCTGGGGTCAGGTCAGGATAATCAGTGTCTCTAAGTATCACCAGTGTTGATATTTCTCAAATTTGTTGTTACTGTTTGAGACAGGGTTTTCCTGTAGCCCCAGCTGGCCTAAAACTTGCTATGTGGAGCAAGTTGGCCTCAATCTCACAGAGATTCACCTACTTCTGCCTCCCAAGTGCTGAGGTTAAACGTGCATACCACCAACATATCCAGTATTTCCCCTCAAACTTTTATCTCTTAAATCTATCTCCCATACAATGATCACAATGAACTTATAAAAATAACAGTAGGAGCTAGAGAGATTGCTCAGTAGTTAAGAACACCTGTTGTTCTTGCAGAAGATCCGGTTTCGAATCTCAGCATCCACATGGTAGCTAACAACTGTCTGTAACTCCACTCCTAGGGGATCCGACAGCCTCTTCTGACCTCCACAGGCATTGCACGACACGGGTGCACTGACCTACATACGGGCAATACACACATCCACATAAAATAAAAATAATTTAAAAAATTGTTTTAAGTAACACTAATGAAGTTCTTCAGTAACTGTTCAGTGTTTTCAAGACAAGTCTGAACTCAAAGTTCTCTACAACCTGTGCTCTGCCTGCTTCTTTGCTCTGATAGTTTGCTTTGAGGATCCTATAAAAAGCCATTTAACCCATGTCTACACTGCCTCAGGGCTCAGGTACATAACCTCAAGGCTACATAAGTTGTTCTTCTCGTATGGAATTCCTGTCTTCATGGCTTCAAATCCTCATTCCTACTCATATTTCTGGTCTCTGCTTCAATGGCAGTTGACTCAGGAATTCGTGGCACCGAATTTCTGTATCTGGAATCTTTGACTACTTTATTGGCTATTTGTTTTAGCAATGATCAAATTGTTTCTCTCTCTCTCTCTTGTCTCTGTGTGTGTACATGTGTGTAAATGTAGGTAGGGGTGCATGCATGTGCACCTGTGTGTGGAGACCACAGGTTGACACGGGGGTATTTTAATTAATAGCTTCCACTCACTGCATTTTGTTTGTTCCCTACAACACTGTCAGAAACATTGCACGTATCCAATAATTAATTGCTAAATTAATAACCAGCTGACGTCTTCTTTGTTCTTTACCCTTACCTGAGTAGCACAACTTCCAGCCTGCTGTAAAGTTCCTTCCCTTGGTCCTTATGTGAGTATGGAGCCCTGGGGAGGTAGTTGTAATATGCATTCAAAAAGTCTGTCCTGCTAGGCAGCAAAACAGCACCATGTAGCCAAATACATCAACTCAGTTTGCCCTGACCTCCCCAGAACTATATGATTCTTTCCTCCCCAGATCCTGGTGAGGCATTTACTACCTCTGCCATGGTGCCAGAGAGCTCATGTACCCAGTGGAAATGAAAGAACTCTCACTATTCAAAACATTAGCAATGCTGTACAAGACCTAAGTGGGGTTGATCGCCTTGGCCCTTTCTCCTTCACCACTGTGCAAACAGTTTTCTCTGTTTCTATCTAAAGCCTCTCTGACTGAGAACACAAATTCTGTTTAGTTTTAGGTTCCAATCTGGGAAACACATTTCATATCTTTCACTTCTAATTATTACTTTTTACTTGAAGTATGTAGAATCATAGGAATAAATCTTGTGCTCATAAACTCCCTGACCTGCCCTCTGATCCCACTAAATCCAACTGAGAGTGTATCTAAGTCTAAAAGAAGTGAACTCTTCTAAAAGTAAGATTACATTGGTCTTAGCTTCTTGTCTTGCTGCTGTTACAGTACTCTGATGTGAAGGTTTGAATGAAAATGTCCCCCACAGACTCCAAGTATTTGGAAATTTTGTCCCAAATGGTGGTGCTGTTCTGGGAGGTTTTAGAAGGTGTGGCCATCCTGGAGGAAGCACATCACTGGGGGTGGGCTTGGAGAGCTCTTAAGCCTTGAGAGATCTCCATTTGTTCTCTTGCTTCCTGTGTCTGCGTGATGATGTGAGAGCTTAGCTTCTGCTGCTCCTGCTCCATCCACCTCCAGCCACCATGCCTCCCTGCCATGACGGACTGTAATTCCCCTGGAACCGTAAACTCAAATAAATGCTTCCATTTACAGTATTGCTTTGGTCAGTGTTTCTATGTCAGCAACAGAAAAGTCACGAATACATCTGAAAAATACAACTTTAAGAAGGAGGTTTTATTTTAGATTACAGCTGAAGCATAATCTGTCATGACAGGGAAAAAAGCACCAGGTGCTTGAAGAAGTGGCCACATTACACCCATTTAAAGAGATCAGCGAACACATTCTGCTCAGCTCATTTTCTCTACATACACACTCCAGGATCCCAGTCAGGGAATAGTGCCACCTACGGCAGGAAGGTCTATCCACCTTCATTAATGTAATCCAGATAATCCTCTACAGGCTTGCCCAGAGGACCATTTGTCAGGCAATTCCTGACTCAGTCAAGTTGACGATACTCGTCATCATGAGGTTTAATTTGAAAACTGTTGTAATTATCTCTCCTCTGTATGGGATGCTGGATGTGATGTTTGCATTATTATAGAATGTATTAGAAGCAATGTTTTTTAAATCAAATTTTTGTTGCTTAGAAATGTGTCAGTAATATGAGAAGCCCATTACCTTCTGTTATTGTTTCTCTTTATACTTTGAGAAAAAAACCAATGCTACATGTCTTTGATGACTTTATCAGAAAGCTTTTAATTATTATTTTTCCTCTCTAATATGTTGAAGCATGTGAAATTATAAATTTTCACCATTTTATATTGGTTTTTCTTTAAATCATAATACAATGTTGAAAAGCATATTGATAGCATATCTTGTGCTTAGGGTCTTCTCATATTTACCACAAAGTATGATTTTTTAAAACAAGTGTTTTGATCTATGCTGTTGACCTTATAGTAAACTGTGCCCACCTATATCTTTAAAGATCTCATTATAAAATCTCCTTCAGCAAAAATCTTACTGAATATTATCCTGATCAATTTCAGGGCAATATAATCTTTATATTTAAAAATCTTCTTGTCATCGAAAATATATAACCAACCATTTTAATGTATGTTACACGTTAATGATTTTTCTGCCATAAATTGACTTCTTGCTCTTAAGCTTTATTGCAAATGACTCAAAAGTGACCCTTTTACTTACTTTATATGGGAACGTCACAAGCTGCAACAGAGTAGTAAGCACAGATTGTGTAGCTAATGTTCCTCACTGATGGATAGATTGAGGAATATGAAAATAAAATCCAAGGATCAATATGTAATTTAACATCATCATCTTTAGCAAAGTACTGCACTATTTAAAAACTGAAGAACTTCAGTATGTGGTTGACTTCTCAGACTTACATGCAGTTGCTTTTTTTAAACTATTTATTATATAGTATGCTAGTCAGGAAAAATAATTCCCAAATCTCTCCATGAGTAAACATAATTTGCAAAGGGCTAGCTTTAGCCATTTCTATCATATTTCTTATTATATCCACTTTCTGATCACATAAATAACTATTTTATCTTAGTTGCCCTGTTGGAAAAATTTTTAATTAATATTATTTTCTCCAGTGGAAATGCTGATTACTATAAAAGTCATAATAAATGCTCAGAAAATATTTAATTCTGGGTCTAATGAGTAAGTTGTGAACTAGTATTACCTTCTAAAGGCCACTTTGTTTTATTCCAAAATTCTAAGGCTATTTTTAATTTGTATATAGAATATGAAATAAAAGGAAGTTCCTAATTTGTTCTGGATATTTCTGGAATCGGCAGAATGGTCCTCCAGTGAGGAGCCACCAGGGCCTGCCAGGCATAGTGGTTCTTGAGAGCCTATTGAAGAACTGCCTTAAAGTGGTAACCATAATATTTATTGCCATAGAGTGTCTTCTAGTTACACTTCAAACCTAATAATGTATAATGTGAAGTCTCGATTGTAGGCTGGCCCACTGATATCACAGCTTTAAAATTTGCATGTCTCTGTTTGATTAGCTTTAAGCAAAACCTCATAATAACCAGTCAACTTCCTGTTAAACAAAAACATCTGATTTCTTCCCAAAGCTAGGCAACCACTAGGAAGCTTTTGCTGTTTATTCATTGATGAGACAGGCTTGATTCTTTTATTTGCCATAATGAAGTGCTTTCACTTGTTGTTTTTAACCTGAACAGATTATTCACACTATTTGCATTTTAGGTGACAAAGAATCACGTGGTTTTCAGCAATCTGTGACGATTTCTGAGTTTTCTTATGGCAAGCAAGTTTTTTTTTTTTAAAGAAAAGCTAATTTTTTGATTAGGAAAGGAAAGCATAATATATTTTTATGCATCTGTTTTCTTGGCTGTATCCATACTTCAGGCCAAATTAATCATCAAGAAGATGATGGTCCATACTGTGGGAAAAAATTCAGAGCATTGCTAAGGGCTATTTTAGGAAACAGAATACGAACTATGACACAATTGTTTTTCTAATTATGTTTGTGCATTTGTGTGTCTACATGAACATGCATATGTATGTACACTTTTTTTTAACAAGCATGTGGTCCAGAGAAAAATCTCATGATCAGATGTTCTTGTTTTCCACTGCTTATGAGGGGTTATGACTTTGGCCTGTGATTCTGGAATGCCTGGGAGGAATGTTTCCTAGAGAATGCTGTTCATAACAGTTCTAAGTGTTCAGAATGCTTTCCTGATTGACTAAGTCAGTGACACATGAAATTTGACCAGACTACTACAGTTACACTGATGACAAAAGGCATTAAGACAGAAATCCTGATGCTGCTGCTAGGTCACAAGAGTGACTGCTCATGTTAGCAATCAGTTGCTGCCCACACTGCAGGAGTCTCCTGGCAGCTCAGTTGTGGGGTGCTGCTATTTGTGAGGCCCTTCTCTTAAACTTAGACCTCATAGACACTGTGTGTCTTCAAGGCCAGAGAACACAATAGATATGACTTGAGTCAACAAAACTGTGAAGACATATGGGCACTTAAATGCTTCAAAATATGGTTTTGAAATAAATATATTGGTTATATATTTATGTATTTATTTGATTGATTGATTAGCTGATAGATTGTGTAAGTGAGCGTATGCTTGCGCTGCAGAAGATACTTCCTGGAACCAGTTTCTGCCTTGCATATTGTTGATGCAGGGTCTTTCTTGCTGTTTCTGCCGGTGCCCAGGGCACTCCAGGATAGCTGGCCTGGGAGCTTTTGGCATCTTCTCCTGTCTCTCTGCCTCCCATGTCCCAGCAGGAGTGCTGGGATTTCAGACACAAAACACCATACCCAGCTTTTTACATGGGTACTAGGGATGAAACTTCTGTGCACTTTAGCCCACTGAGCAAAAGTTGTTGATGTTTACTCTGTTTTAATTGATGGAGCCTAAAATCTTTCTTACAATTTTAGAATCCATATTAGAAATTGGATGATATTTACGGAAAATAAACATTAGGTATTGCCTAGCTTGGCTCTGTGGCCCTGTGATGTGTGGTGTTATTTGTCGGGGGCATCCTAGGCCAGTGAAGTGGTGTCTGCTTCGTTGGCGGGGGTGGGGTGGGGGTGGGCGGGCTTCTTTAACCTTGGCTAACACATCCTTCCTTCAATGAACCCCCCTCAGCTTTTTTTTCTTCTCTTCTTTGCTTCCCCATTTCAATCTTTTACTAACTTGCGGTTCTCAGCCCCAAATAAAAGGGATGAGTGATAGAGGGCTCACGGCTTATTAGTTAACAGAGTGTCAGTACCTTATGTTCCATGGTTTCGGTTCTTTTATACTTTGATGTGTTTCAGAAGCTGTATGTAGCAAGCTGCTATCTAGTGTGTGTGTGTGTATGTGTGTGTGTGTGTGTGTGTGTGTGCTGTAATTATTTTACATAAGACTGTGTGTCCATTTTATAACCTTAGTATTTTCATCATTACCTCAAGAGACAAGGAGATACCACAGGAACTAGATCAAGGCTGAAAGGAGATTCCTGGATGAGTTTCAAAATTCTAGTTTTCAGACAACTGAGTTGAAATTTAGGGAGAGGAAAGATGGGGGGTGGGGAGGGGGAGTACTGCCTGCTGGAAGCAGAGTCAGAAATCCCACAGATAGAGAGAAAGGAGGGTGATGAAGGAAGTCAAGTGAACGAACATGGATTCATGAGAAGGGGAGATGCAATGGTTTGGGTGTTTCCAAAGGGCCCATGGGTTATAATTCTTCCCTTACAAGGCACTAGTGGGTGGTGGCTGAATCTTAACAAGGTGGGGCCTAGTGAGAGATCTTTGGTCTTTGGGGGCATGTGCTAGAAAGCGATATTGGGAGACTTACCATTTTGTCTTTCTTTTCTCCTTGGCCATCTGGGGAGTGGCTCTGCTCTGCCCTGTGCTCCCTGCTATTGTTGGTTTACACACCACAGGAGCCAAAAGACAGTGGGTCCACACAAGCATTTACTTTTGGCTCCAAAACCAGGAGCCAAAAATAAAAGCATCTTCCTGAACTGATCATCTCAAATACTTGCTACAATGACAGAAAGCTGACTAAACAACTTTTATGTCGTTTTTTTATTTAACTAAAATAATTTCTATTGCATTTATTCAGCGTGTGTTGGGGGGACATGCATACCAAGGCACACAAGTAGAGGCCAGAGGACGACTTCCAAGAATCCATTATTGCTTTCCACTATGTGTGACCCTGTGATCAAACTCAGGTGAGCAGTCTTGGTGGCAGGCACCTTTACCCACTGAGTCATCTCATCAGCCTGACCGGATGTCTTGATCTGTGGTCCAAGCTATAGGTTAAAAGGAGATGAAAGGAGAATTTCCAAGATGTCTGTGAGGTCTCAAATTAGAGGGGGTTTGTACTTTGCCTCCTAGGTAGAGGCCTAGGAGAAATGATGAAGTATGAGAAAAAATAAGGCAATACTGGAGAGCTAAAAGAGATGCAAGGTGCTAAGAGAGCTTCACTAACACCCTAGGCCAGTGTGGCTCAGACTGATAATAACATTGCTGAGAAGGGCTGGACTAAGGTAGAATCCTTGAAGATGAACTGCAAAAAGGCTCACCTGGACAAATGATGTGGAAACTAGATAAATCATAGATGTGTGCTGATACAGGGGGTATGATATCACCACCCACAGCCCCAGAAATCCCACTACACACCTTCATGCCATTCAAAGTTCCACATAGGCTCCTGGAATTTACACCTGACCACGGAGGCAGGTTGGGAAGAACATGAGTCCATTGAGTTTAAACTTATATGAGACTACAAATTAGAAAATGAGAAAGGCTCTCAAAAACTAAAGAATTTGGGGAGGCAATCAAGGGCTGTGGCAATAGCCTCTGTAATTTTGGAAGTCTCTTGGACTACCCTGGCCAACAATTCAAAGGGAGGTTTCTCCTGTCTGGCACTGTTTCTTGTTATGTAGCCTCCCAGAACTTGAAGGTAAGACCCTATTGACAAAGACAGGACATACTTTAGACATAGGATTTGGAGTAACGGAGCTGGATTTGACCTAGAAGCCACCTCCTTTGAATGCCATCTCTCATAGTTTTGGAGAACAGTATATGAACTGCTAAGGGAAAACGTCAATGATGGTCCAACCACACCTTCAAGGCCTAATAACGACATCAATGAACAGCACAGCATAGGACATTGGTGCAATAGTACCACTTTTATCTTGGAGGCAATCAATAACTATCTAATGGGACTAAAAGCCCACTCAATGGGAGGAATTTCATGTATGGTACTGTAAACACAGCCAAATACACAAAGCTGGAGAGGTCATAGTCCTAGAGAAAACCTCAAGGCTATCACATCCCTAGACAAATAATTTTTTTTATTGTGTGTAGAATATGGATCCTTATATTTACAGACAAGTATCCCAGTCACCACTTATCAAAGAAGCTACTTTTGCAACAGAGGCTATTACAGAATTTTACAACTGGTCATACACAGAGACTGTGAATCACCCAAGCCTACTTTGACACATCTACAATGCAACCTCCACACATAAGGTTGAGGGAACATAAAACAAGGGGTAAAGAAAACACTAATGCATCTATCAATTCTCATCAATGAAGCTCCCTCAGGCAACAGAGGGCCAGGGACATAAATGGTCACAAATGGCCAAAATGTAGAGAATAAGAGTCTGCATAGTATAGGCCCTTGGACAGGACTCTTATATTCAACTCCACCCACCCAGGGTTCAGGGACCATTGTGGAACACAGGGCGGAAAGAGTGTGTCAGGGAGGAGGTGCATGACTACATGGAAACAGAGTTCTAAAGGCTCCTGGACTTGCTCATATGAACCTACAGCAATGGTGTCAGCATGCAATCTAAAGCAGACAAAAACCCAGTACCAGACTGTGGAAATGGACAGCAGGACTCAATCTTACTCAAAGAATTACTGGCATCTGATTACTGCTAGGTGAGGAAGAGCTGATCTTCTTAAAGGGAGGAACTCTACATAGGCTGATTAGACCTCAGTGGATAAAACTGAACTAAGGGATGTCTAGGGATACTAACTTGACACGACAGACCTTAACACAAATGACAGAATGCATGAGTTACAGTTGGGGGCTATGGGAGGGTCCAATGGGAAAGGGATTATTAAGATGATTAAGATAGTCTGTATGAACTGCACAAAAATTCAATAAAAATTTACCAAAACAAAAAATGAAATAATTTTTTCCTCTGCTACCTGTTTAAGGAATTAGCTTTTAATTCTTATCAGCTACATATAGAAGGTTGCATTTTGAAAAAAAATCACACTTTGTGGAATGTCAGGGTATCCATATTTGCATGGTATTTGCACATAGGAGATAAAACAGAGAAGGAAAAGACCAAGAAAAATGAGCTGTTGGTTACATGCCATAAGTCAGTTTTCACAAACTTTTAGCATTCTCATAAATACTGTATACTAAATATCATCCCCATTTCACAGAAAAGAGAACCAAAGCACAAGGAGGCTAAGCTACTTCTCAGAGTCACTAAAAGGCAACCTGTCACATTTTGCATATAACATAGACATGTTAGCTAAAATAGCTACATAAAGAAAATATATTATTTTAAATAATGCACTAGACTTTCATCCTGAATCGTGAAGCAAACTGCTGACATTTCCCAGTTATATTTAAATGTGGGTATAAAAATTATTGACATCTAAATTTAAAAACTTTTCATCATCAGACTAAGAAATCAATTAAACATATCATTATGATGACTGATCATACTTTTTTTTAGAAATTCTAAATGTACTTAATGGGTAGATTAAATACTGGGCAGAAGAGTTAAGACAGTAACATGAAACCAATTATAGAAAAATTTTACAATGTGCCTACCAGTTATTACCTTATATGGGAAAGACAAATGTTGGTATCTAGATTCGTGGTAGACTTTAAAGCACAAAACAGATGCAAAACTCCAAAATGCATTATTTGAATTTTAAACTTCTAGCTCTTTCTTTTCCCTAGCAGCAATAAAATGTATATTTTTTCCTGAACTGTTAAATTCTCATTAACAATTGATAAAATAACTGATAACAAAGGCAGAGGTGGAAATCTCAGGAATCACTGACACTTTGAAAATCTTATTTACCAGAATTAGGCTGAGATCTAATGGAAACAAATTTGCTATTTACATAATCCAGAGGGGATGGATAACAACACACAGTTGTGAGTCAAGTAAGAAAAATTGTTACTTTAATCCAAAACATTCTGCAAATCAATCAACACAACAAATTATCAGTGTGGTAATATATTCAACACATTTGACATTTACATTAATTGGAGGTAATGAAGAAAATATTTTTTGTTGTTTGTTGGATGATGTTAAATGGGCTGGAAATGCATATGAATAAAACATCATTATTCCTCTCACTGTACACCTGTTCAAATTTCTATTGACAATTTGATATTTTTATTAGAGCCCGAATGGAAAGACGACAGGCACAAAGGACAAATTTTTACACTCAGAGGATAACAGTAAACAAGCAGTGATTTTTGCCTAGCTCTCTTAAACCCCAGCGCTATGACAAGTGGTTAACTGGCCCCCAAACACTGCCACTTAGTCATGACTTCTGGTTTTATAAATTATTTACAGTTTGCTAGGTATGAGGCTGGTGAAAAATGCCTTTCTTAGCTGCTTGATTGACAATATAATTATACCGTGTTTTTGTTTTAAGCACTGTTATGCAGAATTGTAATGCCATAAAAAGTAAATAGGAATTTTATGAGCTTTTAACTTTGACAAGGTCATGCTGAAGCATACCAAAGAGATGTCAGGAAAAGCCATAGCCATTATTAGCCATGTCCTGTAAGTGCCATTGCACCTCGAGCTCCATTTGGTTAAAACATGTATTCACCGCTACCTACCTCAGCAGAGGAAGCCAGGGGATGATGTGAACACAGAAGGAACAACACAGTTAGTCTTTTAAAGTCCCTTTCTTCCCATTAACAGGGGCTTTGTTAATAGGTCGAGGTTTATAAATATAAGATTTAATGATTCATTTTAGGTTTGGTTTTAGCTTTGTCAGATCTTATTATACATGAGAGTATTTTTTCACTTTTCCCCATCTCCTTATTTTTATGACTTCTATAACATTTTTTGTTCTTTTTATAACAGAGTATCACAATGTAGTACAGGTTGGCCCTGTGCTTATAATCTCCCTGATTCATCTTAAGTAGTTGGGATTTTAGTTGTGCATTACCACACTTGATGATCTTCTAATTTTTAAAAAATTTAAATTTGTTGTTGGTATTGTGTGTGTGTGTGTGTGTGTGTGTGTGTGTGTGTGTGTGTAATACATATGTGTGAGTATGGACATTCACTAGCCATAGCATTCATGTGAAGGTCAGATGACAGTTTTCAGGAGTTTGTTCTCTCACTGCATAGTCGGTTCCAGAGGTCAAATTCAGAGCATCAGTCTTGTGCAACAAATAGATTTTATTTTTATTTTTTGCACCTACAGAACCATGTCACCAAGCCAAGCTGTAAATTTGTAAGTGTGCTCATGTGGTTGTAGTGATAATATTAGTAAAGGTAGTGCAGGTGGTGGTAAAGGTGATAGAAAAGGAAAAGTTTGAAGTAACAATGGTGAAGGTGACAGAGCTGGAGTTGGAGGGGGTAGAGGTGGTGCAGATGGCAGAGATGCAGTAGAAGTGGAGGTGGTGGAGGTACAAGTGGATGGAGGTAGATGTGGATGGAAATGGAGGTGGGTGGAGGTGGAGGTGGATGGAGGCAGAGGTGGCTGAAGGCAGAAGTGGATGAAAGTGGAGGTGGTGGAGATGATGGAGGTGAGGAGGATGGAGGTGGACGTGGAGGTGGTAGGGGTGATAATGGAGGTTGTGGTGGTGGAGGGAGGAGAGGTGATGGTTGTGGAGGTGACACTTGTAATAACTTGTAATATCATCATTTGTTGCTATAATGTGAACATCTCTTAGGCCATGGCTGTCATCCTGGAACTCTTACACATTAAAAACTGCAATGGGATCTTTAAAATAAATAGAACAGATAGGACTTCAAGGTCGTTCCCACAAGGCCCTTGTACACTGCCAAACTCAGTCTAACTTGGCAGAAAGGGTTAGCTGCATTTACCCAGCTGGGAATTGAACCTAAGCTTCCAGCTGATTGTGCATCCAAAAGTTGCTCTTCGTCTAGAATGAGGCCTGGAGGTTATCTTGGATGAGGTCTTTTACTTTGCCATAAAATTATTTTTTCATAGACTATTTCTCAGTAATTTTGGCTTTACCTTCATAAACACCTCCCAGGATTGTGATGGTATCTCAAATCTCTGAAATCAGCCTTTCTTTCATAGCACCAAGAAGATGAAAACATTAATATTTGTTTTATGCTTCCCATACCAGCATTGGTAGTGTGGCAACATATTTTTCCATTTCTTTCAAGCCATTTATTCTTTGTGCTCAGCCTCCATGACCACTGTAAGAAAATGAGAAAGGAGCACGGCATGATGATGGTGGCGTTGGCAGGGCACGAATGTCACTTTGGACTTTCTTGTCAACCTGTATTCCAAACGCTGCCCATCTTGGCTGAGAATGAGTGATTGCTCAGCGGCAATTCTTTTGATCCATCATCTTGGAGTAAATTGTTCTGAATAATGACCTATTCCATCTTTCTCCTTTGGAATATATATTACAAGATGCCTAGAGAAATGCTATTTCAACTCTGTGGTAATTTGAGATCACCATAAATGCAAGGCAGAAGTCTTGGAATTTTGGGCCTCTCAATTGTGAAACATGGCTGTGAGTCAGATTTCAGCTTTTGACAATTTTCTGGGTCTATTTACTCTCACAATCCTGCTGGAAAGTGAACGTGTATAGAAATCGCAATAGAAATATCACAGGCATTCTTTATATGTATGGGGGAAGAATTTTACTTTTGCAATATTTCAGTTTGAAAATAGAAAGAGAAATTTGTTTTCTGCAGTATATTGGTACAAGGCAGTATAATAACCTGATTGCTTCACTTGTGAAACTAAATTTTCTCTTTCTCAAATGTATGAATGGATTCATTTAAGGTCTTCTCCATCCTTCCAAGATACAGAAAGGCACATTCCACCTTCCCTTGTTTGCCAATGGTAAAAGTATTCAAATCTCATCTGCTGTTATTAATTTATCTTGGAAGGTGCTGACAATGAGATCCTTAAGGTACTCTGGTAAAACTCCTTCCAGAAGGCAAAAGATTTTTAACTCTATGGATGTACGTATTCCAGAAGCTGAGACGGTTTTACACGCTTCCTTTGATATCATCAAAGCAATTTCAACTCACCAGCTTAAAATAGAAGTGGATGTGTTTATATGTGTACATGTAAATGTGCATATATATGTACAATCTTTCACACATGCACATACATATATACTATCAATCTCTCGAGGCAAAAGATTTTTAACTCTATGGATGTACGTATTCCAGAAGCTGAGACGGTTTTACACGCTTCCTTTGATATCATCAAAGCAATTTCAACTCACCAGCTTAAAATAGAAGTGGATGTGTTTATATGTGTACATGTAAATGTGCATATATATGTACAATCTTTCACACATGCACATACATATATACTATCAATCTCTCGCTCTCTATCATCTATCTATCTATCTATCATCTATCTATCTATCTATCTATCTATCTATCTATTATATATGTATATTTCAAACTGACTAGGAGGTTAAACAGATTCCAATGTAATACTTTCTGAATCATTAATTATTCAAAATATATCTTCAAAATGTAACTTGTATAAAAATACATTCTAATAGTTCTGGTATTTTTTTGGTATTGCTCTGTTTGGTTTTGGTTTTTAGATGCTATGGTGGCTTGAATAAGAATTTGTCTCCAGTACTTGAATACTTGGACCCCAGTTGGTGGTGCTGTTTGGAGAGGTCATGGCATCTTTAGGAGGTAGAGTCCTGCTTGAGGAAGTATGTCAATATGTATGGCCTTTGAGAGTTCATAACCTCACCCCATGCTTCACTCTCTGCTTTTATTTGGAAGTAGATGTGAGCTCTCAGCTTTTGCTCCTGCTGCTGTGCCTGCCACCCGCCTCACCATGATGGACTCTTACAACTCTGGAACAGTAATCTATATTAAACCATTTCTTCCATAAGTCACTTTTGGACGTAGTATTTTATTACAGCAACAGAAAAGTAACAAAAACAGATGAAATCTCACATTGTAGCCCAGGTTGTCTGGAAACTCATTATGTGGTCAAGTTAGCCTTGGGACTGCAGAGATTAGAGGTTAAAGGCTCCACAATGGGATGCATTTCTAGGTCTCAAAAAGAAAGCCATTTCCATGACAACAGCTTGCATTTATTCTTTGTGTATAAGGGGAGGATTTACCAAAGGAACAGTACAAGCATCTGTATGATACCCAAATGATTAATTTCTGAATAACTGTATAGAGAGAACCCTGGCAGTGTTTATGTTTATCAAAGAGAGAAAACACATAATTGTAGGCAGCAATGAGCTGGTTTACAGGACAGTGAAAATAATGTTTTCTCTGGTCAGAATTATAAATCAATTTTCCTACCTGTCTGTCTATTCATTAAGTCTAAATACTTTTTGTTGAGGAAATCATTCATTGGTTAAATGATTTAGTCTTCATTTAAATGTTACAAAGATTTGGGTAAATTATGTAAAAGTCACTTTTGATGAGAGTTAAGTACTCACCATCTGCACTGTAGATTTTCTCTCTCAGGTCTCCTGATGTGCTCCCTTGCTGAGGGGCTGTGACTAATTCAAGTTTGTATTAAAAATGAAAATCAAATCAAGACTAAAAATATTGCGATGTTATCAGTACTTTTTGACTAGATTTTCTCAGACTGACTCTGTGAAAGTTGGAACATTCTCACATGGAATAAATGTTAATCTAATGAATATGTATTTATTGAACACCTATACAGCCGGCTCTTCCCATGAATGCAAGAGAAAAAACATATATAACTTCTCCCCATATAAGTTATGGTAATATAGGACAGACAGCAATTAGTCTTCCAGTCTTCAAATAAAACACAGTTGAACAGTTTTGTAAAGTCCTGCTACTTGAGGAGGAAGCATAAAAATTTACATCATGTTAATTAGTAGAGGTGATAAATATTACCACTGAAATTTACCCAATGATTTTATAGATATACACAGGCACCAAGGATCCAAGTGCAACCGATTATGACTAGTAATAATCAGATACATACAAATGAGAGACACGTGCCAACATCTCAGCATTATTAGCAAAAACAATGAGTCTTTCTGTAAGAAACAGTATATTTTAAAATGAAATGGAGATCTTTTTTAAAGGTTAAAAACTCATTCGATTTTATGTCTTACAGGGCTTACACTGAGTTCAATAGTA
>NW_008347571.1:2664065-2692150 GCF_000622305.1 Nannospalax galili | reverse complement strand
CTTATAGGGTTTATACTGAGTACAATATTGTATAACTGTAATAATTCAACTGTAAACCTAAAAATTTACAGGCAGTTTTGAAAGAGATGCATCCTACCTCAGGAAACCGTTATTGAATATGTCAATTGTGTTGTAATGATATGCTTCTAAGTATGTTGTTATTAAATAAGTTTTAAAAATTTAAAAAAAAATGGAAGAGATAAAAAAACAAAAAAACAAAAACAAAACAAAAACAAAAATTTTAAAAAAAAATCCTGCTACCATACAGTCATCTTAACAATAAGTTGTAAATATTTGTGTGCAGCTCAGAAGCACAGCTGCACTTTGAAAAATACAGATGTCAAGGCTTCTCTCTAGATTTTTAGATTGTGTAGATAGAGGAAAAATCTTGACACTTGAATTTTTAGCAAGCTCTCCAACTCATCCTTATCCAAATCAGTTTCAAAACTAGTGATCCAAAATGTACCTTTTTAATTTATTTTATATATATCTTTCTTTGGGGAGCTGTAGAAATAGGAATAGTGCCAGTATGTTCTGTTACCATTAAATTTAATATATTAATTAATAGACTGATACAATGACAAAACACTTGCCCACACAGTGTCAGGATTATACCTAGTTTTGAACCTATCATTAACTCTCACGGACAAATTATACTTTTATTAACATAAAATAGTGATTATTATTTTAGCATTTTACAGGTATATCAATGAGATTAAAAACAATTTATTAACTCATATGCCATAAAAGTAATATATATTTCATATATACTTCAATAAAAACATTCATACATCACTCATCACTGTGTCCTCTAGACATCAAGTTTGTATTCATAATGGCTTTCTCTATTCTGTTAGCAATGACTATGCCTGTCTCATGTGTGGTTTATATTTTTAAACCACAACATATAGAAATAAACAGAGACCTATTTTATGCTCTGCATTAACTTTCTTACTTCATCCTGGTAAAAATACCTACATGATGTGCCTACATCAAAACTGAAGTTTTAGCAAAGGATATGAGACAATACTGATCACCTTACCTCAATCAATGCTTGTGAAGTGTTATGGAGTAGCCAAGCATACATAAAACTCATGCTGAATGAAACAGTAGGCAATAGATTTGGGGGACATGGTTCAGTGTCCAAAAAGGAAGACGATAGTATGAGGCAGAAATTAAATTACTTCCTGATCTTGGATCCAGTTAAGTCAAGTTCTTGCAAGATGCTTCCATTCTTTTACAAAGATGATTGTACTAAAATTGTATGAACCAAGAAGAAAATTATCATCAACTTAAGAAAACAAACACTATGTTCCAATTCTTCTGCATCATAGGAGGTATGGACCATTCAGTTTCATAAATTGGCAGGGCAGTGTGCAGTAAATGCTATTACATTTTCTCATAGACACATATATTATCAGTCTTGGTTTATAACCCAGAGCACAGTTAACAATGTTATTAATTTTGTAAATGTGAGGAGTTGTAGAGAAAATTATCTAGCTTAATGTGGATACATAGTTTACACAGGATGTGATACTAGTTAAAAAAATGATAATGAGACTCTAGATGGGTATGGTTTGATGACAAACTGCACAGGGGTGAATCAATCTCAGTTTAAGAGCAGTGTCTAAGGAGCAATGGATGAATTTCAGCCTACTGTTTCTGCCAGAGAAAGAACAATGGAAAGTCTCTGGTGTTTTAGGATAAAGACACAGGCAATCCCAACTTCCTTGTGGCCATCCATTCTATTCTGTAGAACTGTGATCTAGTGGAACTGCTCAGAAGATTGTGGAAAATATTTCACCTGTGTTCTACTTAAGCAGAAGAAAGATAACAGGTTTACAAAGAAAGACATTCTAGGCTGTTTGGATAAGGCCAGTATTTTATGTAAGGCAGAAATTTCTCCATATGTGATGGTTAAGGGTTAGGGATTCAGAAAAGGCTATGGCATGCAATCTAGGTTCCTTCTTTGTATGTAACAGGATTATCAGTAGGATTCCCTCATGAGAATACTGTGAGATAAAAATGAAGTAATAATCACCCCTTGTCATCAGATCAAGTATGGAAAGGCAATAGTCATTTTACAATAATTTTATTACTAGTATTCCTATTTTATGACCAATGTGTCAACAGTAGTACTTTAGAAAGTAGCAAGGCACTTTAATAAGCTGACTGAATTTATTATTTATTACATAGATCAAAAATCATACTGTACCCCGTAAAAGTCACAACTTCTATGCGTTGCTTAAAAGTAATTTTTAAATAGTGTGAAGGGCATGACAGGAAGGAAGGATGGGACTTTACCACCACTTGTTTACATCAAACCACACCATTTTATCTCAGTCAAGTTTTTAAAATTCCTTTTAAACATGACTGTGAAAGATAGGGATTGTTACCTGTTTCTCCTCAGAAGGTGAGGACAGAGACTCCGACATTCAGTCATGTTCAAGGAACTGAGGGGATGTGGATAGTGTGTGCCTTCTGAAGGAGGACAGACTGCAGTTTATGTTTAGCTGCCATTCTGGTCATGTGGGTCAAGTCAGTGTCCTCAGACATTCCCTTGATGATTCCTCATGCAACAAAGGGCCAGGAACACAAAAGACCACAAATGGCCAAAATGTAGAGATTAAGGGTCTACAGATTACTAGTCCATGAACAGGACGTCTATATTAAACTTCACCCACCCAGGGCTCAGGGACCATCGTGGAAGAGGGGGCAGAAAGAAATAAAATTTTAAATATGGAATGTCCTCAGTTAAACAAATGAAGAAGGAAATAGACCATCTAAATCAAATGACCAGACAGTAAAGTCAGAGGTTGTTTCTAACCTACCACATTCTTTCATCTGTCCTTTAGATTCAAGAGAATAGTAAAATTAAAATCTGTTTATCGGGGTTCTTCTACGTGGCACACACCTTGTAGGTCATCCTGTGGCCTATTTGATCTTGAAGCTCAACCTCTTCCTTATGATTTGAAGTTTTTATCCTACCAGGGTGGTTATGTCCTTCCAATTTTGACTTTTCCTTATTGGCCCATAATAGGAGTGAACGACTCCAACAGTTTCAAAAGCAAAGCACTGGGCATTACTATTTTAGTTGGCTTGATATAAAGGACTAAAGAAAGGTAGAAAGTATGGGGCATGGACTGCAGATACCTCCCCCCAGAGGACAGTAACAGATCCATTCTTCAACCCAGAACACTTTGAAAGTACAAAGGAGTACAGTGTACAATTCTGCCAAATTAATTAGCTTACAAAGCAGTTGTCCTGAGTGTAGGAATGTCTATGTATGAAGATCCAGAGAAGTAGTAGTCCCTCAGGACTGACCATGGCTTACACAGAATTTTCAAGAACTACTGATGTTTGAAGAAAAGCAAGAAATGCTTGCTTTGCAGTACAATTCAAATTTTACAATGCTGGTTAACAATTCAGTTTTAACATGTATTTAAAAGAATAAAAATAAAAACCACACAGACTCACTGTGACCTAACACATATGTCAGCCATGTCCCGACTTTGCTCTAGCTTGAAAATGCAGCACCAGCATGCATTTCTATCCACTGCCTTTTGTTCGCCTTTCTTTTCAATGCCTTTGCATGTATACAGATTCACATTTGTAAGCATGACTTCTACCATTCAAGTCCTTAAGATTGTGACTGGGCTTGCTCAGTTCCCTGTTCCACTTCAACCATGCACTCCAGGCCTCTTTTGACAGCAAGTCTGACACTTGCCATTATAAATGAGGCAGGTTCAGCCTCATGGTTGCAATCCTGATCCTAATTCCTCATGACCAAAGATAAGCACTTACAAAGAAGTCTTTCACAACTAGTATTTCTACTCTCTGGTAGAAAGTTACCTTTGTCAAAATTACTAAACGTAAGACTATTGGCAAACATAAGATAAGTACAGTCTTATTTCAGTAAACACACAACTGGTACACAATTTAATAAATAAATATGGTCTTTTTAAAGTTACAGCAAATCTGAAAGCAGAGTATAAAATGTACCGGCAACGGTAAATATAAGATTAGTGAAATTTTCATAATTGAACTATTTTGTCAGGAAATTAAGCAATTTTCAAAGTGAATCTCTCTAAATGTTATATTTAATACATGCATACTCTGAAAAAACATCCGCAGCAAATGAATAAAAACATCTTCTAGAGTTAAAATTGTGCTCATATGATGTACAGCAATTTTACTTGCATGTACATATTTAATGGGTATATAATCTGCTACTTTGAATGAGCGTCATCATATATGCAGGCTCTAAGAAATGGCAAAGAAAAATAAAACATTAAATTGAGTTTAAATGTTCTTCAAAATTGATTATAGTAAATTACTCAAAGTAAAGCTATATTTAGAGATAAACCTAGGAAATCTTTTGGTCGACAATATAAGTCTCCTGACTGAGGATGTGCAAATTCCTCCCCAAGGACTGAGAATGAGTGCCTCTGAGATGAAGGGCAGAATAACACAGACACTTCTTGATTCGCTATCGTAATCCAAGCAACACACAAATAAATTTTGCATCTTGACCCAACAGCTATTTCAAGGAAGCAATATTTCCTCCAATTCACAACAAGCAGACATGTTTTTGTGATTGTCCACTTGATTATAATTGACATGATACAATCCTTTCCTGATTATAATTGACATGATACAATCCTTTGTGACTTGCACAGGCAGGTTTAAGTACCTAAAGTTCAAAGGATTTGACTTATTTTTCTATACTTCCCATGGACTCTCAGTAAATGTCAAGTTGTTTTCTCTGTTAGATCATGGTACATCTTGAAAGGGTTTTCACTATGCAGGTAGCACTCTTTCTTAGTTAAATGTATTTAGAAATAAATTTAATCTCCTGTTTTGAAATGATGTTTCAGGGGGGTTAGGGGAGATGACTCAGTAGGAAAAAAAATCACCTGCTTCCAAACTTGAAAACCTGAGTTCAATCCCCAGGATCTAAATGATAGAAGGAGAAAAAGGACTCCCACAAGTTGTCCTCTGATCACCACATGCATGCTGTTATGTGTGCATATGCATGCACACACACAAACACACTAACAGAAATGCTTCTACATGTGTGCACATGCATACACAAAGTAAAAGTTACAAAGGGGACTAGAGAGACGATTCAACAGTTAAGAGCACTGACTATTCTTGCAGAAAATCCAGGTTCAGTTCCCAGTATCTACATGGAACTTAACACCCATCCTTAATTCCAGGTCCAGGATGCTCTCTTCTGACCTCGGGGGGCATTTCATGACATGGGTGCACTTACATAAATACAGTCAATATGTTCATATGCATAAAAGAAATAAAATATTTTTTTTAATTTAAAATAAAACAAAACAATATTTCAATTTTATGAGGATACATAAATATAAATAATAAGTGAGCAAGCGGTATTCTCAATTCTTTGAATACAAAGATGAAATGGTAACAAACCTACAACAGGCAGAACATGGAAGGACAAGTTGAATGTAATGAGTCATGAGTTTGCAAGACAACATCTCTAATAATAACCAAATTTACAACAAGATCTAAGACTTTCTGACTGATCCCTATAAGGCACTGCCTGTCATTCATAGATGCAGGCTACTTAGAGAGGAGGAAAATGGGAATGAGCAACTAAGAACATCACTCAGTGGCAATCTGATTTCAGCAATTTGAACACAGGAAGGCTGACTCTATGCTTTCTACTTGGATGGTACAAAATTTGGGCAACAGACCAATTAATTACACCACGAAAGATTAGGCTGGTGTATACAGGTGTGTGCAGAGGTCAACATCGGGTGTCTTCTTCTATTTCTCCACTTTATTTTCTTAATGTTTTAGTTATTATTTTTATTTTATGTCTTTGAGTGTATTGCCTGCATGTATGTAAGTGCACCCATGCTGTGCAATGCCCACGGAGATCAGAAGAGACAGTTGGATTCCTCTGGAACTGGAATTACAGATTGTTGTCAGCTACATGTGTGCTGGGGATCGAACCTGTGTTCTCTGCAAGAGAAGTCAATTCTCTTAACCACTCAGCTCTCCACCTTATTTTTAATGCAGGCTCTCGTAGTCAACCTGGAGTCTTCATGGTCAACAAGTTCTCAGGATCCTTCGTCTTCCACAGTCTAACCCATTAGTTGAGTTATAAGCAGATGCCACTGTGATGGCTTTTATGTGAGTGCTGGGATTCAAACTCAGCTCCTCATGCTTACAAAGTAAGCAATTCATGACCGAGACATCTCCTTATTCCCCATAGAATATTCTATTTATTTTATCCTATCTACTAAATACCTACTGTAACAAAGGTGTTACACTAGATTGATAGAAGCACACATACACCTAAAACAATGTTTCCCTGAAAAGATCACAAACTAGCAGAGAAGAAAACCAAAGTAAAACAAAGACATGCCTGACATGGACCTACGGTGATACGAGAGGCATATGACATGGGGCATTTGGGAGCCAGGCTCCTGCTTAGGGAGGTGAGGAATGGCTTCACAAGGAAGAGACAAGTCCTACTGAGTCCTGAGGAATAAGATGGGACTACCAGATGGCAGAGTGAAGTTCATTTCTGGCTCAGCATGAGGACAGAAATGAATGAGGCATTATTGTATATAAGTATATGCTGAAATTGAGACCTCAGATGGAAATGGGGAGTGTTTCTTGAGTTTAGTCAGATAGGACAAGACTAACGTAGTCTCTGACTCTTTCTCATAAGGATGAAACAGTTTTAGCCTCTGTATGTAGAGACATGGAGACAAAAATGCACTGGGATAAAATAACCACAAGTTTGATTTTAATACAGGGCAACTGATGTAGAGAATGAGTAGGGATTTTCTAAGCACTGTGGTGGAGAAAGGTATTCTAGACAGAATGAGGAGAAAGCACTTTAGGATGTGTTCAAAGAAAAATAGGGTAACACAATGCAGAAAAGGCAGAATGGAAAAAAGAAAAAATGTTCCTGAAGATAAGAACTTAAGGGATGCCCAATTCCATGCATGGGAACTATTTGTTCTCCACACGATGGCTGGGGGATAATGTGACCTCACCTGGATCTGGATCGTAGGAGGCTAAGTCTAGTGGCAATGAAGAGGACTGGTTGCCAGCAGACAACCTAGGAAGGAGGGTTTGTGATGGTCCAGGTGTGAGGTCAAAAAGACCTAGAAACGAAGCAATAAGTGTCATGGAAAAAGACAGAGATTATAAAGAATTTGTTGTAGAAACATCATGACTCAGATTCAGTGTAGACAGGGCCACACATGGAACAGAGCCATTAAACTATTTAAATTTTCCTGTTCCTGCTATGATTGTCTTGCATTAAACAGTGTGTAATGAGTAGATGAACAATTTTCTCAAATAGTTTAGACTAAAAAATTCCCTGTTTAAATTCAGGGTGAATCAAAACTGTAGATGAGTAGATCTAAATGTAATATATGATAAGGAGATGTGACCACAGAGCATTCCCCAGTCCTCACCAATAAGCAGGCAGATAATAGGACCATGTTCCAGCTGTCTGGGTATCAAGAATGGGGATCTTGGCAAAAACATAATTAAGAATTTGGGGGAACTTGCTTCTGGGTACTAAAATGTGGAAAAACACTGTACAGCTCTTTAGTTAAAAATGTCCTGCAATATAGAATCGACACAAAAATAGGAACGAGGAAGAGGACAGACCAATGAAACGCAAAGCAGTATCACTGCCGCAAGGCAGAGAACAAATTACAAATTTTGGGTTAAAAGTCAGAATAGTATCAAGTAGCTCTGATGGTGTGACAGTAAGCTGAAGAGGTTTTGCTTATGGCTCCTTATATCTACCCAGAAACATATTCTAGAAAATGCAGAGCACTAACCCAGACATGTGACTCATAAATTTACATAGACAGAGAGATGAAACTTTACAAAGCATTATGCAAGTAGAAGTTTCTCAAAAGGAAGAGAGGGAACTGCTATTTACTGATTATCTACTTCTATGGCAGCATCTGTGGTAGCTGGAAACGATACTGAAAGTTGGGTACTAGTATTCCCATTTTTCACACTTGGGAAACCAATATTCCTAGTGGTAACTTTTCTTAAAGCATAGAGATCTAGTTGATTAGCTAATTGCATCCTGTTTCTTTACAAAGCCAAGAAACTTTTAGCCATCATGTGCTTGCTCCTGGAACAGAATGTCCTCTTCCACATGCTACACACACATGCACACACACACACACACACACACACATGCACGCACACACACAAATGTTCTTGGCAATAACATTCTAAGTACCTTCTCATTTAAAGAAGTGGCTTTGTTATCCAATGTGAAGAGAAATTAAAGGCATAGTCTCTGCCAACAATGAGAAGAAAAATACATGACTCTACTACCTTACCCCGTTCCCCAGATCTTCGGAGTCCTTGCCTGCTGCCGTCTTTGTGAATCCAATAGCGTTCTAAATGAGATAGCCACTACTAGACTTTTCTCTCCCTGCTGACTGAAGTCCACCTCACTGCTGACTTCATCTTTTGTTTGTTGATGATTGGAGGAGCGATTGTTAAACATGCTTGGATTCATCTAGACCAATTAAGGGGCAAGGGATCATCTGAGTGATAGCCTTCCAGTTCTGTAGAAACTATACATGTGACCAGATCAAAAATCATTTAGAGTCATTAGGTCACAAGCATGCATTCCCTGTCAGCTCATGATCAGAGCTCTAGTCTCTGCAACACCCTGAGAGCTGCTTTCTGGAATCAAGATGCCACCTGAAGGGACACAACCAAAGTGGTGTGAGGTGGGGCAATGGCCACCTGCCCACGAGGCCACAATCTTGGAGATCTCTCCATTGAGCTCATCATATTTCTCCTACTTAAAATATCCTTTGCCTTATGGAAAATAAGTTAGCTTTTGTATTGGGGAGCATTAATTCATTTATTACTAAACCACAAGAGATATTAAAATTGGTCAAATACCAAGATTTATACCAAATCTTCCAGAACTCAGGCTTTGTGCATTCACTCGGGAAAATGTCTCCATCTTTGTCTATTTTTTAATACTTTTAAATTGATAGACAACAATTATTTTTTATGCATTCATTGGGATTGTGCATCAAACTAAGGACTATGAGTCCAGGCTTTTCTTGCATTCCTGGCGTACTTGTTTTAGACAGATGTGCTTTCTTGTCTCTGGCTGTGTTCAGCATGATTTATTAAAGACTGTAATGCAGCTTTTTTATAAACTACAAACTTTCTATTATAAAAGATGACTTATTTTTTAAAGACACAGACTCTGTGCTTGACTCTGAAGGAACGCTAAGTCATCAAGAACCACAACACAGGCAGGCCAGGATGAGGGCCCGATATTCCGTTTTTATTACAGACCTTACAAGGATGTTTTAGGATGAGTCTCCCTTTGCCACATCAAAAAATGACTCACGGTTTCTTTCTATTGTAACCCCAAACCTCTGAGGACAAAATAAGAATCTGTATGTTCTAGGAATACATTTCAGAAAACAATGTGTGGTTAAGAGTGCTATCACCACGGATATTTAAATCTTTAAATAATCACAGCACACATTTTGAAATATAGCAAACCAGAATCTATGAAGGGCACGATGCTGTGCTGCATGCCTCAAAGAGCTGGGATGCATGTGATATGCTCTATATTCAAGGAAGGCTCATGATAATTGATCTCAGCTCACACATACACAGAACACAGAAAGATAACAAGGAAGGTGGATCATGGCAACTGAAATAGCAAACAAGCACTAGGTGGGAATCAATACAAAAGAATCAAGCCACAGATGCTTCCCTTACTTTTTGCTATTAGCTGTAAATCCCCTGAAACTAAAAGAGTGATCTAAACTCTCTTTTCCACTCATAGCTTAATATAAACTAGCAAATAAGAAAGTGCAAAAGGAATGTCCAGGATATCTGGGTCACAAAGAGCAGAGAAGTCTGGGAAATCATAACCTAGTTTTAGGGAGCATTGAGTCCTCAATAAATATCTGTTCAAATACTTAGTTTTACCATTTAAAAACCTGAAGTAAAGAAACAGAGCAAAGAAAATATGAAGGAAAAAAAGTACAAGGGAACTTGACACACATGTACCACATGTCTAAGGTGAAACAAAAGGATGAAGTTCATCCAGTTGGAGAAATAGAAACCATATACACTTGCCTTTTCTTCCCAGAAGGTGGGAAGCGCTTGGTTAGTGCATGGTTGTGCTAAAATTAATTCATGTCAAATAATAGGAGGGGGTGCTCATTTCTTACATGCTGATTTGAAGCGATAGGGCAATAAAGTAAAAGCACTATATAATGAAATACGCACACTTGGAATTCCAGCAGATTTGGAACTAAATCCTGGGCTACGTGCTAGGCCTCTGACCTAGGGCAACTCATTTGACTTTTCTGGACTTGTGTGTTGTCATCTGTAAAATGAGAAAAATAATCGTCTCACAAGATTTATAAGTTAATCTGTGAGAAGTTCCTGGCAGAGAGTAAGAGTTCAATACGTGACAGAAGGCAGGCGTTAAGAACCCAGGCATCATGGAGGGCACTAGAAAGGACTGTGAAACGAATTTAGGATCCATGAAGGTGGATTTTAGTTTCTGCAGAAATTTTATGGACTGTATGTTGAGTAGGAAGCTTTCAGAGAGGCAAAACGGGTTATTTGAAAGGATCCTAGAAGAAAAAAGCCCGGATTGAGCAGGTGACACTGTTAACTGCCTCCATTGTCAGGATATCCTCTTCCTTTCCGGCTAATTCCTAATCTTTTGATATCAAGTTGATCCTAGTCTTATTTTAAACTCATGGAATGAGTTTAAAAACTTATGGAATGAGTTTGATCTCATGGACCAAACTTAGCTAGGTAAACCTATTCATGGCTTTCTAGTCTCCAATAATTCTGGGTCTATTCCACTCAATTTTAGACCAAACTTAAAGCAAATGTTCCTGCTGGCTTGAAGCAGTATTTAACCTGAATGATGTGTTTTCTTTAGCTGTGTAACTATTTTGAAACATCGGAGTAATTACTATATTATGTACAGTGTTTCTTCTAAATGATTACTTAACAACAAAGTGCTTGAAGTTGACAGGAAGTGCATAATACCCTCTCGACCTGCATCTGTTCCTTCCCCTCTTGCTTCCTAAGAGACCTGTGTCCGTTTGGTTATGCAGCTTCACCATAGCATTTATGAATCCAGCAAAAGTGACTCCTCCTAGTTCCGAATTTATATTTTTCTTTTTCATCTACTAATTATTAAGGAGGAAAAAAAATTTGGTCTTTTTGAGACAGGGTCTCCCTGTAGCCCCAGCTGTCCTGTAACTCACTATGTAGACCAGGCTGGCCTTGAACTCACAAAGATCCACCTACCTCTGCCTCCCAAGTGCTGAGATTAAAGGCATGGGCCACCAAGCCTGGCTAGGAGCAAATTTTTATGCTTGGAAGAATTATTATATTTTATTATTTTTTTAAATTTAATAGCCACATGACTAGAAGAAGCATTTCATTACAGCTTTAACAAATTCAGTAACACACTGCAGAACAAGGATACATCTCTTTCAAAAAGGGCTATAAAATTTTTAGGTTTGCTGTTGAAGTAATACAGTTACACAATATTGAACACAGTATAAGCCCTGTAAGACATAAACTTGGATGAATTTTTAACCTTTAAAAAATATATCCATTTCATTTTAAAATATACTGTTTCTTACTGAAAGGCTCAATGAGATGTTGGCGCATGCGTCTCTAATCTGTTTGTATCTGATTATTACTAGTCATAATCGGTAGCACTCAGATCCTTGGCACCTGTGTATGTCTATAAAGTCATCAGGTAGATTTCATTGACAATGTTTATCACGTCTACTAATTAACATGATGTAAATTTTTATGCTTCCTCCTCAAACATAATACATTTTTTTAGTTTGTTAATTTTTTGTTACATAAATATGTTTATTCAAAGAAATATGATCAAATTTTGAGTAATGAGGTGTTATAGAATATTCTGGGGTTTCTAGAAAAAGAAACCCTGTATCTTCTGAGATGGTCCCTAAGCTGTCATTTTCTTCTGGATAGTATTAGTTATGACTTTGAGGCTTGCTACTGCTATGGCTGTCTTCTTATAAGCTTGAAGAGAAAAATCTTCAGAAAGGAGACAGAACCAGTGACCTTCAAGGAGACACAAAGCTTTAAAAGCACAAAACAGGCCAAATCTTTGTATTGCCTCTGAGCCATTCCATCAGTCCCTTCCTTCACTTCGTCTATTAACCTCTTAATCAGCTGTTAATGACTATTCTTGAATTAAGAAGAGGCTGGGAAATGTGCCCACCCATGCCCCTCCATGCTTTACACAGCACTATCTTTTCACACATGTGCACTGCCTACTTCTCTCAGCACTTGAGTATCTGTCTCTTTTTATAGATGTATGCTGAGTCAACTCCTGACCAGGAAAATATCATGCTTTTTGTGCTTTTCAGGAATCACAGTGAAATATAGCAACTGGTTACTTGCACTTCGTTTAAAAAAAGAGTGACAGAGGAGACTGTAAGGAAATGCCTCCTACTTTTCTATTTATGGATGAGGTTTCTGCTCAGGGGACAGTATAAAACAGTACTTCAGGGTGAACATTCCGCATCCTAATCGCTTAGATATAGATCCTGCTCAGGAAGCTTGTCACAGGTTATCTTGCAGTGAGCGATGAAGTTTACAGTCTTAATATTGTCATATCAGGTATTAGGATAACGATACTACCCATACTTGTTAGAAAATTATAAGAAAATGAGATATGTATAAGAAATTTATCAGACTCCCTAGTACACTAAGAACACTCAAATTGTTTGTCTTAAAATGCAAAAAAAAATGACATACTAAAACATACCATCATTTGGATGGTTGAAATGACTTATATGATATCTCAATTAAAATGCAGGACTTTAAGACATAGTTTAAATGGTAGTATACATGAAAATATATTGCGAATGTGGAATGTATTTTTCTTTATCAAGTTCTTTAAACCTAATACATTTAACTGACATTATTATAGAGGTTAATTTTTCTATCCAAATAAAGTATGACATTCATATATGGTCACCCTTGTGCAAGTACTTTACATTTTTTATGTTGCAAGAATAGACATTCATAAATATTTTCGGGAAAGTATCAGGATACATATTTAAGAATTTTACTTGAGGACAGATACTAGGGACAGATCCTGTATGTATGTTCCAGAGGGTTACATTTGAGCTTAGGGGAAAAACTATCCAGTTAGACTTTAAACAGAAAGTTATAACTCAATCCAAATGAGTTGTAATAAAAAACAATGATATTCTACCCAAAAGGCACAAAATAAATTGGTAGTCACCACTAATCCACTGCACTTTGTGGCTGGAATCATTCAATGGCTTAGTTCAAGGATTTTTGCATACTTTAATTCACCAAAACTTTTTCAATCACTAAATTAATATACACACTTTGAGCAGAATATAAATTAACCTTGTTTAACACTGCTTCATTTGTTCTCAAGATTTAAACTAAAATAAGGTGCGATTTGAGTTGAACAGAAGAAGCAGTGTAGGTTCCTATCTTTTGCTTAAACTGAGTACATTCATTTTCGCCGATTTGGCCTAGATTAAAGTGAAAGTCTGAGATCTAGGAATGGTTATCTGACCTTCGGTCTGCCGCATGATACAAACAAGTCCTGTGTTTCGTCGAAGACTTATTTTCTCTTAATGAAAACTAGATAATAAACACGGCTTCTGCTCTGCTTCTTTCAAGGTGGCAAAATATATAGGAGACAAAATGTGCTATCTTGACCATTTTTAAGCCTTCAGCTCAGTGGCATTCACATTGATGTGGATCTCCACCAGCCACTAATGCAATACTTTATATAGTGATAAACAGAACTCTATACCCACTGGAGATTAGCAGAATCTATGGGCAATCTAACCATCTGTAGGATTTTAACCAATCTGAGAACTTCATTAAAGTAAACTCAAGCGTTAACACAATGTCCTCAACTTTTACTAGCATAACAAATGTCCGAACTTCCATATTAAGAATAAATAACGTTCTATGGTACCCATACAACATTTGCTTTATTCATCTGTTGGTATTCATGTCATTTCCATGTTTCACCTACAGTGAATAATGTTATCACCTGGGTGGACAGATGGTTCAAGGCTCTACTTTTAATTCTTGTCATATACACAGAAGGATCCCATGAAAAGTCTCCTTTTAATCTTCTTAAGGAACTGACAGTGTTTCCATAGACTGCACAGCTTTTCATTCTTAGGAACAGGATGGAAACTTTCCAAATTTTCTCTTCATACACCCCTAAAGTAGTTATTATCTGTATTATTTAAATAAGCATCTTAGTGGGTGTGAGATAGAATTTCCTTGTATCTGTCACTTGGTTTTCTCTAAAGAGGAAAGAGCACCTTCTCATGAGTCTCTCATTCTTCTATGTATCTTCATGAGGAAATGGCTGCTCAGTTCTCTGCTCATTTCTTAACTCAGTTGTTCTTGCTGGTGTCCTTGCTACTAAGCCCAACCTTCCCCTGCTTCCTCATGAGGGCTCCCTTATCAGATACATGTTCCCCCATTCTGTGAAATGTCATTTTACTCTGATACTGTTTTTTTTTTTTAATGAGCAAATATTAAACATATTTAGGAATTCTATTTTTTATTATTTTGTACGCTCTAACTTGTTTTGTTTCATATGGAAAAATCAATCAACCAAAAGTCAGCAATAGGAAGATATTACCCTGATTTCTTTAAAAAGTTTCAGAGATTTAAATCTTATATTTAGGGTATGGATTCATTTTGATTTAATTTGTGAGTATGCCTGTTAGATAGGAATATAACTTTATTCTTTTATTTGGGACAGCTTTTAACTGTGAGGCCACAGCAGGCCTGGAATTTTCTATGGAGACTAGGCTAGCCTCAAATACCACAAGAGATTCAGCTGCCTCTGTCACCCAAGTCCTGAGATTAAAGGTGTGCACCACCACCCCTGGCCTATTTCATTCTTTTGAAAGTGAATATCTGGTTTTCCAAGGACCCATTACAGAAGAGTTCACTTCTCCAGCCCTTGATTTCCTTCTATTCTGTTCTTCACATTTCTATCATTATACCTATGTCACAATATTTCTTTTAATTATTGTAGCCATATATATTTTATATATTGTAGCCGAAAGTGCAAGCACTCCAACTCAGTTGGCTTATCTCAAGATTTTTTTGGCAATTCAAGACCCCTGTGATTCCATATGAAGTTTAGCCATGACTAGCTAAAGCAACCAGTCTTAACTTCTATCGACTTAGATTTCGGTATACTGTTCTCAAATTTCATAAAAATATAAGCATAGAACATAGAGTTTATTTAGTCTAGACCATTTCACTTCAATACAAAATCTTAATATTTACCTCTATGTTAAACACCTTTAAAAAAATCCTTGTGTTAAAGGCTTCATCCTAAATCTGAGGCTCTACTGCTAGGTGGTTAAACACTTAGGAAGGAGCAAGGATTTGGGGTCTTTTGGTATGTGCTACAAAAGATACCCTGGATTTTGCTTCTGTCTTCAAGGATACAAACAGGCCTCTTTCACACAACATTTCCACCATGATGTTCCGTGTTGTCACAGGCCCAAGGAACTGGGCCCAGATACTGCAGGCTGAAAACTCTGAATCCTGAGTCAGACAAGAGCTTTCCTTCTCGTAAGTCATTTAGCTCAAGTATTTTGTCACAGAGGTGGGAACCTAACACATCTGTGTAATTTCTTCTTCCTTATATTGCCAAAGTTTTCTATTGCATAAATGTAGTGGCTATTTTATTGATCCTTTTCCTGATATATATTATATAAAAGGGTATTTTCCAGGTTATAACTCTTATAATTAAAGCTGATATGAATATCATTATGAAAGATTTTTGAAGGCATGTGCAGGCATTTCTTTAGATGAGTATCTTGGGAACACTGTGCAGTTTAAAAAGAATATAACTGGAAGAAGGACCCTGAGTAGTTTCCTCCAAAGTCACAGCGACTTCACCTTTCAACCTGGAGTAATCTATTACTATTTGCTAAGAATCTGAACACTATACTGATAACACCTTTTACCAAAGATGTCAAAAAGCATCAGAATCATCTTATGATGCAGAGTGCTTCCCTTCCCCTGTGCTCATTCTACATGATGGAAATCAGTAGGAAAGTAATCACATATCATGTGTGTCATAGAAAGTGGGTACCGCATTCCAGACATAAGCAGTGATAGTTCTTTTATATCTTTGAGACAAGGGTCTAAGTATCTATGTTTGAGTGTGGTGTGTGAGTGTGTGTGTGTGTGTGTGTGTGTGTGTGTGTGAGAAGAGAGAGAGAGAGAGAGAGGGAGAGGAGAAAGAGAGGAAGAAATAGAACATTTATACACATATAACCCCCCTTATTTATTAATAGCCCTGAAATTTAAGGGATCAATGTAAATTAAAGTTTGCAAATCAAGTTGATGCTCTTACATGAATACCATTATTAAATTTCATCCTACAAAACACAATGCCAGTAATTATCCTTGATCAAACCAATACATTCACTATTAATTCTGTTTTGGTTAAAAAATGGGAATAAACCTCAAGCACGCTTTTGAATACCCTACAGCATAACTAGTCAAGACGACATACTGCTATGCTTAGCCTTGGTGTCTGTGTCAGGAGTACATCTCTGAAACAGTGTGCACTGTTTAGTCTTTGCAGTCAGTGCCGCTTCTATTGTCTTTGAGTCAACCTGAAAGTGCTTTTACATTCTGTGTGATAAAGATTATCCCATGTACCAACATATTCATAAATGATGCCATCTATTGGAATTCTGATTGAGGTGGATATTAGTGTTGATATTCAGGAAGAAATGAAGAGGAGCATTAGTAATAAAGACCTTCAATCTGTACTCAATTGACTGTCAAGTCTAAAGTACATCTACGGTCAGCATGAATGCCTTAGTGACCGCTCTTCCATTTGCTAAATATTCAGCATTTCTCTCCTTAAGCTTAATGAAACAAAACATAGAAGACAGGACACATCCATTGACTTGGGGGGGGGCATAATTATGACACCAGAGCAGTACGGAAACTAGATGTTTACACTTACATTTTAGAGACATAGGTATACCAAGATTTGATACCTATCTATGGCTTGGGAAATGCACTAGAAATATACAAGATATCCAAGCAACTGGTAATTCATTTTAGAAATATCTAGAACTTTTAATATCTAAATTAGGTTTGACACCAGATTCTACCTCACTTCTTTTATTTATTCATTTTCTAGCCCAAGAACAGGTCAAGTGCCATTCACAGTTGGGGTCTGGTCTCACTGAGTACCTGCACTGATGCTGACTGAAGGAGGACTTATATCAGAAGGTGACACAGCACAATGAGGTGATGCTCAGAGTGCAATTTTACCTACTATGTCTATAATTTAGTCTCGTAGGTTCCTGTAGAAAAGACAGATCCTGTGTTCAAGTTCACTCAGAAAAGATAACTTTTACTTGATCCCTAACATCTCTTATTGGTAAATCCTACCTTTACAAAATGGGCTTTCTGTACAAATGAAAGGCTGTAGGCAAACCTGAGTCTGTCCCTCCCTCAAAAGATTTAACCTTACCAATTAATAGGGGTGTGAGATTTGAGGAGGTTGAGGAAGAAGAATTATGAATTTGAGAGCAGCCTGAAATCCATGGCAAGTGCATGTTGGAAAGAAAGGGCAGAAAGGGCAGATGGAGGTAGAGCAGGAGGAATGGAAGGAACGGAGGCAGGGAAGGGAGGAAGGAAAGAGAAAGGAAAAGGGAGAGATGGAGCAAAGGGAAGAGGAACAAAGGGGGATGAAGGGAAGGAATGGTGGAGGGAGGAAAGAGGTGCACACTGAAGGAGTGGGATGGTCGGAGGGAAGGAAGGAAGAAGGAGGGATAAAAAGAAGGAAGGAAAGGGGTAGGTGGGAGAAGAATGTGCAGAGCCATTCCAAAATAGCTAATGACTTTGTCAAATTTTTAAGAATTCAGACATTCAGGGCTGGAGAGATGGCTCAGCATTTAAGAACACTGACTTTTCTTACAGAAGACCCGGGTTTGATTCCCAGCACCCACATGGCAGCTAACAACTGTCTGTAATTCCAGTTCCAGGGGATCCAACAGCCTCTTCTGTCCTCCGAGGGCATTGCACGACAGGGATGCACTTACCTACATACAGGCAATACACGCATACACATAAAAATAATAATAAAAAGTATTCAGAGATGGCTCTGACCACATGGCTGTGATTACATAAACAATTTTTTTTTATTTAAAAAGCTAAGTATTACGTAAACTGGTAATAAAACTAACTACTTGAAAAACGTGGATAATGACCCCAAATCCAACATTTCTGCATTCACATCTGAGAGTCGCCATAAAACTGCGAAGTCTAATATTCTGATGGTTAAAATTCTTGCGCTTACTTACTTGTTTTTGGTGTTTGGTTATTTTGCTTTGTTTTGTGCCAAGACCAAGGAGAAGAGACATTTCTCTTTTTTTTCAATTCCTGATGATTGCCAACAATGCCTGTCTTTGGTTTGGGGCAGCACAGCTCCAAAGTCTTCCTGTGCTTTTTCCAAGCCATCAAAACCCTCTCTTTTTATGAAGGCATCAGATACTGGGTTAATAGGACAGTCACATCGGGTATGCTCTAAACTTAGCTTGATTTTGCCAAAGCAATGCTTATAATAAAGGTTACACTTTTTTATATCCACTGACACCAGGAGTGTTCGAACAACAGCCTCTTAAAGTTCACAGATACATTGCTGCATCCTACACTCATTCTTAGATGCATTTCCCTCTTTTGCATCCGTATTGTATAAATACTCAACAATGATTTGATATTGAGTAATTCCCCTCAACTTTGCATTCAGGGATGTCATGTTGGCAACTTATAAACAGTAACAGCAGAAATATTTACACTACTACAATTGGCAGATTGACTTTTAACTTCATTGAATAAATAATTCTGGTTCCGGGCCAAAGCGTAAATATATTAGGCTTCGTGCAACAGATTGCTTCATCAACAACTTAACTGCTGCTCTAATACAGAAGTACACATGGATGCAACAGAGACTTGCAGTACTCCAGTCAAACCACAATCAGTTAAAAAGGTGGCATGCTAGATATTCCTTCTGTGCTTTGTTTGACTGGTTAACTTGACTAGGCTGAGGAAAGGAACTTAGGATATGATGATAATAGACAAAAATTTTGTCTGCAGCTGTATCACATTAATAGTAAAAGAAAACTGGGTAAATACTATGAAGTATTGTTATATGTAGAAGTTGTTATTGAGTTCAACAAAAATAAGTTTCTTGTCATTGGTGAATTAATGAATTTGCAATATATGTATTAATATAATTAAAAGATGAAATTTTATATCAGAATCACTATATCCAATGGTCAGTTTCAACTAGTAAGGTGGCTGCAGAGAAGAGAGTTTGGCAAACCTCAAGGGAACATTCTTAAAGAATCAATTGGTCAAGGGGAATTGCAAAATGTGTATTGCATATTTTATTGTCATTTGTAACTTGTATCCTGTATATCATAATATTTATGTTTATGCTTTACTTTGGATCTGGAAGGTTCCCTAAAGGATCTTATGTTGAATGCTTTGCACCAAGCACAGCAGGATTCAGAGGTGACTGGAACACGAAGGTTCTAATCTCAGCAATAGATTGATCCACCTATGGATTTTGGTTGAACAGACTATTAGAAAATAAGACAATCTACAGTAGTTAGGGATGTGTGGGAGGTACTAGGTCCACTGAGTTTGTCATTGAAGGGTATGTCTTATCCCTGACACCCGCCTTGTTTTCTGGCCACTATGGTCAAGCAGCTTTGCTCTGGCACGAGCTCTCTATCAGGAAGTTCTGCCTCAGTGTAAGTTCACAGCAGTGGGGCCATGGATTTAAAGCTCTGAGATGGTGAACCAAAACAAACCTTCCCCCTTTAAGTTATTTTTCCCCAGTATTTTATCACAGTGAAATAAAGCTAACACATACATACATACCTGTTTTACTGGAGTGTTGGATAGTAAATCTTTGCCACAATCTTACTGCCCTAGAACCTAAGGCCTGTAAATATTCCTGTAAATAGCAGTACATGTGTTGGATATATGAGCTCTGATGGGATGATTGATGGAAGTCAAAAATATGAAAAGGAAACTGAAGTAGCAAAACAACGCACCGCTTCCTGATACTGGCCAGGATTGTATGCCTCATAGACATTCCTCCAGAATTAAAGTAAAAGATTAAGGAAGTAGTCCAACAGAAAGCAGCAAGATAAACTTGCATTAGCTCAGTAATTCAACCCGACACTTGTGTTGAATTGCTTATGATCTCTTTCCATAGATGAATGCAAAACTGTATCAGTCCAAGAGAAGTGACTGAAAGTTGCAAGGACTTCTTGGATCACACTGGAGTTTCTGACATGTTTATTCCATGACATGCTACATCGTCTTTGTACCTTTTTTGCTACTGTCAATAGGGTAAGTCAGTGTGTGAAGCTGGGCTCTGTTTCTAATCTATTTTTTAGTGAGTCTTGACTCACTGGTATACTTAGTCTCATCTTTATCTCTACCTTCTTCTGTAAAATAAAAATACTGATTTTGGGGACTGGGGAGATGGCTCAGCAGTTAAGAGGACCCGGGTTCAAACACAACCACATGGTGGTTAACTACTATCCATGACTTCAGTTCCCGGGGATCCAACATCCTCTCTGACCTCTACTGGCATTGCGTGACATGGATACACTTACACACGTGTAGGCAATACACTCATACACAAAAAAATAAATGAAATATTCTTAAAAATACTGATTTTCATGAGAAATATTAGAGGGTTAAAGGAAGAAAAACACAAAAGGGACTCCCTGCATAGTAACTGTGCAGTAAATGAATGCAGTGTTCTCCCAAATTCTATGACTGCTAATTAATTTTCCTAGTAGGTCTCAATTTTCTAAGAATCTAGAAAGCCAAAGTTAGTCCCCATAGCTGGAAATAAATAACATACATAAAACAAATATAAGTAATTCAATTGCTATTTATTTTTCCCCTAAACTCATTGTAGCACACAAGCAACAGGACTAGTCCTTGTCATATTATGGCATAAAATATATCATGGCAGAAAGTGTTTGGATCTCAAATAAATACATCCATGCATGCAAGCACATTCCCTGGTTGATATCAATAGAGAGAAATACATGTTGAATCCTATCTAACGGAGATCACGGCATAGAAAATCAAGCCATCAGGAAAGAAATGGTTATGGCATGATCATTTCTGTACTGTGTGACATGTTCCTGGAGTACTGTCAACAAACATAAACTTTAATCTTCACAAAGAGAGTTTCTGTAAACTGTATGTCACACTAATGCTTTTTATTTTGCATGGTTCTTTTCCCCAGAGAAATTTCTTTTACCTTTATTTCTTACCACAATTGCAATTCATTTCTGACTGACATGCTGACAAATCTATTCAATTCCTTTATATTATGGTACAACCATTGATTATTTCAACATATTTCAGCTCTGTCGTTTTCCTTTTTAAAATAAATACCACTGCCATTGTCTGCACAGATGGCTTGAATATATATTCAAGTTCAAGGGGAAGTGCGTGTTCCATATATTAGGCTTGCCATGTCTAATTTAAATTTGGTGGCTTGACTTTGGGCAAGCTGACTGAAATCTTTTTCTTATCACCAAAAATGTCCTTTAGAATATAAAATTTATCAGCACCAATATAGCATGGTTTTAAAGACCAATATGGCCCATCTGTCTATGCATAATAACTGGGCAAAATACTGAGATACCAATGAAATCTTAAATTAAATATTATGTCAGATTAGACCAATCCTCAAATGAGAAAGAGGTTCTAATATTTTCAGCAGATGATTGGATAGCATACTATCTATGTTAGTCTCTTTCTCCAATTCCTTTTTTTTTTTTCCATCCTAAAGACATTCCACACCACGTTCCTTAAGGCTACATTAGAGTTCTCTATTCATCTTGACTTCTGATTAATTTATGAGCATCCTTCTTTCTGCCACTTGACTCCCTGCAGGCATTCATATTCTAACCCATCAGTGCTTAGCTTCCTTTCCTGCCTAAATGGGATCATAATGAGCAGGCGATAAGGAAATAGTCAGTGTTGCTTTCCCTTTGGAACAATGAGTGTTTTTCCTTCTTTTCAGGTTTGAAGGCAAGGATCTAAGACTGCACAGTTCTAGGCACATGATTTGCACCTGGAGATGGACAGAAATCAATGAACTATCATGAAGATGTTCGTATACACTCTTGTTTCTTAAGTTTTATCATAATAATTAAAATAATACCTGTGAAGCTGTCAGCCTGGTTCTACTTTACCAAGAAAACTATTCCTTTATCTTGCACTTGCTGCCAAAGTCATTATTTGTTCTAAGTCGTCATCCACTGGGATTATAAGTTTCAGGGTGTCTCACACATAGGGAATTATAGCTGTTGCTATTATTGTTCTTACTTTTCAATGCTGCTAATAGAACTCAGGACCTCATGAATGCTAGACCACGTACTCTATCCCTGAGTCACACCTGAGGCCCACAATTACTCTTAAAATAGGAAACGATAGGTAAAACCAGAAAGAAAACTTTTGTTCAGGACACCACTTTATAAATGCTTTAAAATTATTCTAATGTAGGACTTTATAAAAAGGATATAATTTAAATTGTCTTTGTTTTATACATATGTTTAGGCAAGCACTGATTTTTTTTAAGCACTGATATTTTTAAAGATGCAGGTAATTTACAGTATATCTCACAAATTAATTTTCTTTATTTGACAATACTTGATCCTTTCTCTTCCTTTATTTTATTCAGTTTTTATTTTGGATACAGGGTCTTATGTATCACAGGCTAGCTTTGAACTTGCAATGTAGCCAAGGATGAAATCGAATTTTCTGACCCTCTTGTCTCTACTTTCCAAGGGCTGTGATTACAGGCATATGCCACTGTGCCTGGTTTATGCCTTGTTGGGATCCAACTCAGGGATTTGATCAAGCACCCTACAAACTGAGTTACATCTCCAGCCTCTTTATTGAAAATTTAAATTTTACGATGATTTGTCAGTGATTTAGTATATATATTTGTCATTAGACTTATTTTTCATGAGTTCAAAAATAAAATAATTTGGAACTAAGAAGACGGCTCAGTCAGTAAAGTGCTTTCTGTGAAAACATGAGGACTCAAGTTAGGATCATCAGCACCCTCATAAAGCCAGGCACGGCAATGTGTACCTGTAACTTCAGCACTAGATGGGAGTGGAGATAGAAGATAACAGCAGTTCACTAACCAGCCAGCATAGCTGAAATGCTGGAATCTCCAGGGTCAGTTAGTGAGAGATCCTGTCTGAAAACATAAAGTGGAGAATGAGAGGAGCAGATGCCTGATATCAAACTCCAGTCTCTTCACATAGGAGAGAATGTATCCCCCAACACACAAACACACACACACACACACACACACACACACAGACACACACACACACACACACACAGAGTTACAGAGACACACACAAACCTTATTCCATTTTGTTCTAAATTCAATGTTTCACATTGATACCAACCATTTTGAGATGCTTTTGCTTGCATCTTCATAGTTTAGTGATACATACACTGTTTCATGATATTTATTTGAAAAGTCAGCTCTAAACCATAAAGTATCAATGAGAAGTTAACAAGCTACAATGGACATTTATGCTAATGACCATTCTAATACTGAGTAACTTCTGAGTCTTAGTTATTTCTAGGGCTGACACTTTCCTGTGCTTCATTTTCCTTCTGTGTTACCTTGCAACAAAGAAGAAAAACACAAAAACTTCTGTAACCACAAATTTAATCTTCCTGACATCATGTCATTAATAAAACCCAGCCAAGACCAAGGGTTGAATCTACGCTGAAATTTCTGTGACATTGCAAAACATTTCCTCCATTTTCTTTCTTTTGACTCTGTAGTGTCTTAGAAGAGGCATTTATTTATTAATCTTCCTCAAAGCTGGCACATTTTGAATAACTAGTAGACCTAAGCTAAGATGATAGAAATAAGTACCACCAGATGAGTACTTTAACCTATTTTGTTGTGAATTCAACAAAGTTGTATACTCTTTACCGAAAACCAGGCATTAGTATCTATAGTGCTCACATTTTATGAGAGCAAGATCTCATCTTATTTGCTGGTCTTTATTGCCCTGCAACTCTACTGTAACTGATGAAGATTCACTTCTCGGAAGTTGAGTGGGGAAGGCATTCCTGTAGAGTGTGCCATTTCCAGACAATGATCTCTTAATTTTTTAATGCAGCTATTATTGTGATTTATAATTGCATTGAAGGTTCTCTGTAATCTTTTCAGAATATGTTCATTGTTATTAGTGAAATCCTTAACTCCTTGTAAGGGAAATTTCATGAACCTATTTAATAATATAACAATTTTCTGAAAAAGTGCAATCGTCAATATTTTATAGATCATATTTATGCCTTCAAATTGTAAGTAGCCTCTTATGTTAAAATAATGAACTCAGAGAAGAAGGAAGACTAGGAAGAAACACAAGATATCTACTGTTTTATATCTTTCATTATGAACCACTTTCTATATCAGAGTTTATATATATGCATGTTTTTGGTGTGTTTTAGAGTTACTGGTAAGAGATTCAATTTTTTTCCTTTGGGATTAAGACTTTTTACTAATTAATAAATCGTAAATGGTAAAGCACCACAAAATGTGTTTTCTACAATGATGATAACAGCTGGAGCTCACAAGTATTAGTTCCTTTCTGAAACTAAAACTATTTTACTAATAGTAAAATAATTGAAACTAATGAAAAATATGTTTGAACAACATTGTACCTGTAGCACTGCAAAATCATTTACACAGAACATTAAGAAGAATCAGAGTTTCTATGGAGCACATAGGGTTTGTTCACAAAGACTCTAGAAAGAACTGTTCACAAACATGCCCCATTAGAACTGGGGGGTGGCATGTCTTGAGCAGCATGGATCAGCAAGGCCCTATTATATGAATCATATATGCTTCTTGATGTTTTATTAGCACAATAATTGTAAGGTAGAATATCAATTAATTTTTCCTTTTATTCCTCAACAATAGGTTTGGGTTATAGTTCAGCTTCTCACAATATTTTCGTATATCTACAATCTTAAAGAGAAAAGAAAAATCTAGGGCAAACAAATACATTTTAGCAAAGTTATACATTAATTTGGAACTATATATTTATTTCCATTTCTTTTTACATTGGTGTCAGTTATAGAATTTGAAAAAGTCTGCCTAGAAATTGGAATGTTTTACTATTACTAATATTTATTCAATATATACAAAACAAACTTAAGATTATGTGAATAAAAAATGGGAGGGATTCTAGTTAATTACTTCTAGAGTAATGCAAGAAAATGTAAAGGTTAGATTAAGCCATAAGATTGGACAGAGAGTTGTTAGAATTTGAGGTCAATGTAAAGATTTGTTTAAACATTAGCTACATTTACAGATTTTAAAGGTAAGGATATGAATTCAAGTGAGCTAGTTATGATATAGCATCATTTATTAGATAACCTTTCAGGCTTTAGATTTATAAACACTCTATTGAAAGATAATGTATACAGGGTGGAAATTTGCTACAGGTATTTTCATGGTAGAAGCAATGCTGGACATTACCATGTTTGAAATAATTTCCAACTTCTTAAAAGAAACCCACAAAGTATTTATTCCAAGTATGTGTAAGCAACTGCATGATACTTGTGTCTACATTCTAGTAAAAGTCATTATGGCCAATCATGTCTGTATGAGATAAAATCTTACTTTAGTGTGGAATCCAAGAACATATTCCTATATATACTAGCAAGTTATTTTGTTAAGTTTTGTCTGTGTTGAGCTAGAGTGAGCAAATCAAGGAATTTAGAAAGGAAAGAGAAGGGGCTGTAAAAAAAATACAGTACAAAGTAAAGAATAATAGGTAATGATAATCTCAAAATGTTAAGATTGGCTCTGATTTATCAATTTTCTAGATTTACAGATTTACAGGATAAACCTCTCCTTGTGAATATATATATATATACTTTTGAGATATTATATTTTGACATTCTATTCACAAGTTCAGGAAATGGATATTCTAGCAAAACACTGTTTAAAATCTCTAAATAATAGGATGTATATTTTTGGTTTATCATATTAGTTTCAAATGTAAATGTACTGTTTAAAATGTAGCTTTCCTCTCAGCCCTGAAGCGTTTCTGAATTAAGATAGTAGGCACTCAATATTTCCTTCAGGTTAATTACTTGTGGTGGCCATGCTTCATTTTGGCAGTCTATGCTACATAATTTATAATATACTACTTAATTTACAATCTGGCTAAATTGTTTTGTTGTGTAGGGAGACTCAAATGGAACATATTTCATTATCTTAGCTCCTAGAAGAACACCGTGGAGACTGAAATGGGTTTAAACTGGCATGCCTCACATCAAGCTAGACTCCAAAAAGACAGACCCCAGGTGCTTTCAGCTAATTCAGACAAATGATCTTGCCAAATTTTGCCAATATAAAATGTTTTGGCTGCACACGGATTTCGTCATACATAGAGCCTGCCTCTGAAAATGGCAAAACAACATTTTTTTAGAGATAAGAGGTTAAGAAATTCAGTCATCACTACAAAGACAGAAAATCTCCATTTGAAATGTCCAGACTGAAATACTTAGTTCTAGCATTCTGTTCTCTAATTCTTACCCCCATGTCTGTTGCATATAAGATTCAAGTAGGATGTCTGTCTTCCTTACAAGTCCTGTGATTTTCTTCTCGATAAAACCACTTGCAAAAAAGTGTCACTCAAGGCTTTCAGCCTGTGTTCATGCCCTGTTAGGTGCTCTATTTGACTTACTGCATGAACTTAGAACCTCCCTCTGCCCTCCTGCTGTGGGTTACATTAGTAGAGTTTCCAAATCTCTCCTCAAGGTTCATGTGAAGTAATAGCTACTACTCACGAATAAAGAGAATGGAACTGGAAGCTCAGAGAAGGTGTGATCTGGGGTTTGTGTTTCATAATGTATAAAGGAAAAAAAAGATACTGATAAATATTTTTGATATATAAATATTCAAATTTATATAAATATAACACATCTATACACATGCATATTATAGCCACACACACCCTCAAAACTGCTTCTACTAGTCACTAGAGAATGAACTCATTTTTTTGAGTAAAGCAAACAGACAAAAAATAATAATACTTGGAAACAAAAGATTGAGATATATTTCTAGCACTGAAGACAAGAAGAGCAAAGATCGGTTCTGTACAGGTATAGAACTTGGGTAGAAAAGTATGTGTCATGTGTCTATGTGCATTTGTTTTGAAGAAGGAAAACAAATTAGAAAAATACAAAGAAAGAAAACAGAAAGTGGAGGTGGAGTGATGGCTCAGTGGTTAAAAGCATTGGCTGCTCTTGCGGAGGATCTATGTTCAAATTCCCAGTACCCACATGGCAGATAACAACCATCTATAATTCTAGTTCCAGTGGATCTAACACCCTCTTCTGACCTCCTCAGGAAAAGCACAACATAGGTTCACTTACACACATGAAAGCAATATACTCATAGACATAAAATGAAAATAATAAATACAAAAATTTAAGAAAATGAAAAAAAGAGAAGACGGAGGGGAACATGCAACTTCCATTTCCAGGGTATCAAGAAACATATTCGTGGGGCTGGAGAGATGGCTCAGCAGTTAAGAACACTGACTGTTCTTGCAAAAGATCCAGGTTCAAATCCCAGCACCCAGATGGTAGCTAACAACTGCCCGTAACTCCAGTTCCAGGGGATCTGACAGTCTCTTCTGTCCTCTGAGGGCATTGCACGACACGGGTGCACTTACCTAAGTGCAGGTAATATACTCATATACATAAAATAAAAATAATAAATAAAATATTTTTGAAAAGAAATATACTGATTAGCCTTGCAAGGAAACTTCTGATGAACTCTGAAGTCTAAGAAAGAGAATAAATAAAAATTTTAGATGAAGTGCCTAGCACATTGTTACTTC
>NW_008347571.1:2655708-2662707 GCF_000622305.1 Nannospalax galili | reverse complement strand
AGGGGTGGACTGTTAACTGGAAGTGTTTTCCGACCTCTTGCTGACAAGCTATAGTCACACCTCCTTCTCATGCTCATCAAGGGTTAAAGGGGGGAGTCATTTACCCCTCCCACCCAATCAGTAGACCTTAGCTGCATGTGGGGGAGGGGCTAAGGGTATATAAGCTGAGAATGCCAGGAGGCACCTCTCTCACCATTTTGTGCTTGTGGGAAGTCACAGGAACTTATTTGCATGTGTACTTTCCAGTGCAGTTGTAAATGGGGGGTGCTCACTCCTCTGAAAATAAACCCCTGCCCTACACTCTGTTAAAAAAAAATAAAGTGATAGGTGTTTAGATAGATAGATGAACAGGATCTGACTAAACTGCAAGAAGATGGACTTGCACTGGAGAACATCTGGGGACACTGACTTGACACAGTGGGCCTTAACACCCAGGACAGAGTATATGGGTTTGGCAGGGGGGAGGCTATGGGAGGGTGCTTTTGGGGATGGGGCTATAAAGATGATTCAGATTGTTTGAGATATTCTGTATGAAATACAACAAAATTTCATAAAAACAAATTTTAAAAAATCTGGAGTCCCATAATGGATTAACAAAAATCTCACTGAAAAGTCTAGCATGTCACAGATGCAATCAGCGTTTAGTGGAATGCCACTATTGTACCAGTGGGCATACTTTGTAATTCACAGGAGTCATAGCTGGGTAAGGCTGATGATTATTGTTTCCTTTCCTTAGCAAATATGGCACCTTCCAACACCATGAACACTACCTGATAGAGACTACCTGAAGTGAGCACCAGCTTGATTTCTCCATGTTTGTTCTATAGCTTATGATGTAGTGTCGTTAGCAATAGGATCTCACCATCTAGCTCTGGTGGGTAATTGTGATACTAATCTTAGCTGTCAACTTGGCTACATCTGGAATTAACTAAAATCATAGAGACTTTCTTGATTGTGTCATTTGAAGCAGGAAGATCACCTTAAATGTGGGTGTTACCTTCTGATGGCCGTGGAAGAAGGGTGTGATGGCTAATCCTGGGTGTGTCAACTTGACTGGATCTGGGATTAACTGAAATGAGAGAGATCTTCTTAATTGGATCATCTGAAGCTGTGAGCCACCCCCTAAATGTGGGTGTTACCTTCTGATGGCAGCCCGCATAAAAGGCCACTGCAGAGGATAACACCTTGCTTTTTGCTGCTTGCCTTCTCTCTTACTGGTGAGTTTGTCTTGCTGTTGTAGACTGAAGACTAGCTGATCTTTTGGAATTCGTCAGACCTTCAGCTCCAGATTGGGACTACTGAGACATCCAGCCTCATGGGCTGAGTGACTATGGATTCTCAGCCTCTCCAGCGTGGTGCAGCCATTGTTGAACTATTCGGACTTGTGAGCTAATCTAATAAATCCACATAAATATATACATATGCCTTTTATCAGTTCTGTTTCTTTACTGACTAATACAGTAACCAATACTAGGGGAAATGGCCAGCGTTCTCTGGGGGTATATGGGACAACAGCTTCTAAAGAGGGAGTCAATTCCTGGCATTGAGGTACTTTTCATTAGCCCATGATTTCTACAAGGAGCAATAGTTATCATATTAAAATGATTCCAAATGACTTATGGTTACATCCATAGATTAATGCATCTCTCAACAATCAACAGACAAGTTTCCTGCATCAGATGGTGATTAACACAGAAACCAAAACAGGCCAGTATGCAGAGAACAAGAGGCTACAGAGTGCTTATCCCTGAATAGGATAGCTATGTTAAACTTTTGCCTCTCGTGGATCAAGGATCACTTTGGAAGAGGGAGCAGAAATATTGGAAGAGCCAGAGGTGGCAGATGACCATAAACAGTTTTCCACAGAGCTGGGGAGTTACACATATGAACTCCACAGTGGTGGTAGCATGCATAGGTCCCACGAAAGCTCAAACCAGAACAAATTCCAGCATAGACATGAGGAAATGGGTAAGAAATCCCAACTGAACAAAAGAAAATTGTGGCAACCCATGGCTGCTGAGAGGGGTAGAAACAGTCTCTTTCAAGGACAGGACTCTTTGTAGGTTAACCAGGGTCCAAAGGATGGCCCTAGACTGAAGGACATTTGGGGACACCAATTAGACTCTATAGGCTTTATTATATATCTAGAGATAGTATATTATATATAATAGAGTACTTTAAATTTGGAGGGGCAGTAAGGGAAGGTGCAAATCAGGGAGGAGGTCTAAATACCACCAAATTATTTTGTATGAAAATCACAAAAATAATGATTAAAAAAGAAAAGCAAAAGAAGGCATATTTTGAACACAATACACAGAGCCTTTACTGGAAACCATTTTTATGAAATATCCTACTCCTTACAAACTCTAAATACAAGTTGAATTTTCAAAAAAGAAAAAAAAATCCTGGCTCAAGAGATGACTTAGTGGATACTTGCTATGCAAGCATGAAGATATGAGTTTGGATCCCCAGCAACCATTCTAAAAAGCTGAGTATGGCAAAGCCCACTTCTAACCCAAGTGCTGTGGGTAGGGGCAGAGATAGATAGACCATGGGGCTTGCTGGTCAGTCATTCTTCTGGAAATGGTGAACTCCAGGCTATTTCAGAGGCCCTATCTTAAAAACTAAACTGGAGAGAGATAGGGGACAGTACAGAAGCTGACCTGTGAACTCACACATGGATACTCAAGTGTGTAATAAAATCACAGCATAGACATAGGGAAGTGGGTAAAATTCCAACCTGACCTAGAGGATTTTTGACAATGGATGGCCGCTGGGAGGAGGAAATACAGTGATATACAGGGATGGGCCTATTGGCGGATCCAGTGAATGGACACACTGATGGATACTTAGAGACACAAATCACACTATATATATTAGAGAGCACATTAAATTAGTCAGGGGGCAGTAGGAGGAGGTGCGGATAGGGGAGTGGATCTAAATACCATTAAACTCTATCATATTAAAAATAAGGAAAACCCACAAAATAAAAAAGCAACAGGAAAAAAATTTTCAAGACTACACAAATCAGAATAAATGGTAATACAGATAACCATGCACATACCAACCATGTTTAAGAAATATTAACATGTAGTGATATTTTTTCTAACCTTAAAATTTTCAGATAAATACTTGGAATACAATGGAACTTGATAGTTTGAAGATGAATCAATGTTCTGATTTATAAACCCTATGGCCTCAACTCTCCAGGGTTCCACTCAACAGTAAACTGGCATATCTCAATGAGGCATTGACAGTCAAGAAGTAAATTCTATTTTAAGTTCACTGTAGATTTCATAGTTATATTCCCCTCATATGCCTTTGTGAAAATACAATCTCCAGTCTGATGATATGGGTGGTTGAACCTTGAGGAGGTGATTGGATGGGGTGTGCAGAGCCCTCAGCAATAGGAAGGATGATATCATAGCAGAGTTCCCTAGTCCCTGAAGCTGTGTGTGAGGACACCTATGAAGAAGGCCCTTACGAGAAACAGAATCCATGACACTTAGACTTGGACTTTCTGTTGTTTCTAAGCTATAAGCTATGCTTTGTCTTTTATCGAATCAGCCTTAACAGACTTAGATATTGTCAAATTTAAGTTTAGTAGAAGTAGAAGTGAGCATCAGAACACTTTTCCCTCCATTCCCCCCTTTTCCTTGTTTCTTTGCTTCTTCCCTCTTCTCTTCCTTCTCTCTCTTTACTTCTTGCTCTCTTTCCTTTTAAAGGCGTTCCTTGTATTTATTATCTATAAATTTAAGTGTTCTGATTATGCCACTTTTTATACTTGGAGTAACTTCAGAAAAATTCAGAAAGCTCTTTGACCTAAATTTCTTTATTGAAATAAGGCAACTCTATCTATCTATTATAGAAACTAGGAAGTAAAGTGTATCATATAAGCTCAAATCATCATTCAGAACATAATTATTTTTAACCTATCATTGCCTACAATGTAGCAAATGTTTTGCCTTTTCATAAAGCCTAATACACTTAAATCTCATAGAAAAGAAAAGCACTGAATAAATATTAAACTATCAAACTACAATTCCATTATAACCAATTCCAATCTATGCTCTTTGGCACCTCATCTTAAATATGGTCACACTCAGATGCGTAGCCTGCTACTACCCTGTCATTATAAGTAATATTTTTCCATAACAGATTAAAAATAACAATACAGTGAGACTCACAATTTCAAATAGGATTTCAGTCAGAGCACCTCCTGCCACTTCAATCCAGATCCACTTAAGCAATATCAAACCATATGGTGGTTGGCACATAGAAAACATAGGTCTCAAAAAGTCAGGGATAAGTGATGTGCTTCTGTGCAGCACAGCTAAAGCAAGCATTTCATTTACCCCTGAAAGGCTCAATTTATCTAATTGATTGGACACAATATATTCTTACACTTCAAAAGTAAGAAATAAATACAATATGACTCACCCTGACCTCCTTTCTGCAACTCCTATCTCCATTTCCAAAGAAGAGAAATCAGGTAGCAGGTATTGTTAGAGGAATTATGAGCTGTATTGTTTAATACAGAATATAATTCAAATTAGTTGCTGAGTAGCAGTTCTGATTTGTCTTTTTCTCTTAATCTTTGAAGAGTTGTTCAAATTGTTTTAATGTTTGCTATCATTAGCCAACTACTTTACCAGTTGTCAACCAAAGTAGATCAGGACACATCTGTTCAGGAAACCTAGACTGCTCCCTTTTTCTTCAGAATCCATCTGTCTTCAGATTTTGAATTAAATGTAGTATTTGGATCTATATTTCATTCAGGAATTTTTAAAAATCTTTACACTGGAAAAGAGAACATATGAGCTTCTTTTCTCTTCCCTCTTATTTATTAAGGTCTATATGCCTCTACCATCATTTATTTATGCCTTTGGTTTTCTCATCTCTAAAGTTGTCTACCTTAATTTAAAGGAAATGATCAAGCTGGCATAGTGAGTATGTGTAGCATGCAAAGGATGCCAGGAATGTCACATTTTGAACATTTATTTTCATGGTGCAAAGGAAGGGACGAGGAGGAGGGCAGGTTAATGGGTTAATTCTTGGATCACAGAGTTAGCTTTAAGAGTCAGCATGTGTATAGGAGGAGAAAACAAATTTATCCATCATTTTAGAATAGCAGTGGGTTATCTCCCTTCGCTACAGGTGGGCACTACAGTATTGGAGACCAAGATTTGAAGTCTTACATCTGAGAAGCACTTTCTGATTAGAAACAAAATTATTAATGAGAAATTGTTTCTCATTAATCTATTGTCTAAGTAACATTTTATATGGACTTACACCTAATGCCTGGGAAGTGTAATCCCTTGAACTCTTACATATACTGATCACTTTAATCTTTGGTTATGCTTTCCTTTTGGCTGTTTAAGACCATACAGTTGGCCCAAATAAACCAATTTATTTTTACTCTTCAGGTCATTGGAGGATCTGTTCCTCAGGGGTCACATGGACTTGGGAAGAGCTCCTGGCTCCTTTCTTTTATCAGTTCCATCTATGTGTAGATAAGTCAAAGGTCCTGCTCTAACAGGAGGTAGGAATTGGCTAGGCGGTTAGGGTGAAAAAGACCCCAAAGAAAAGCAGCCAGTTTCTTGGCTAAAAGTAAAAATGTCCTTGGGCCTCTTAGCAACATACTATGTTCCAAAGGCCAAAAATGTAAAAAGTATTTGGGAGCTCTTAGCTAATCCCTAAAAGATTTTAGGGTTACCTCTTCAGAGGGGGGAGTGTTATAGTAGCAAAAAGCCCCATGAAAGAAAGAAAGAAGGAAAAAAGGAAAAAGAAAGAAAGAAAGGAAGGAAGGAACAAAAAGAAAGAGAAAAAGAAAGAGAAAAAGAAAGAAAGAAAAAGAGTACATGAAGTTGCCAGAAGAAAACTGATGAGGAGACATGGGAGGTGTTGTAGGGGAGGGAGTGGGCATGGATTTGATCAAAACACCTTATATCCATGTATGAGACTCTCAATAAAGTTTTTTTAAAATTAAAAAAAAAGGATCAGCATGTGTTTCTGAGAAATGAGTTCTGTGAATTCCAAACACTTTTAAAATCAGAAAATTTTCTACCTGGTACAATGTCATAGAAGGTTGATAAATAAGTGGGGGGGAGGGAGGCTACAGAAGGGTGCCATTGGAGAAGTGGGTGTATAGTTGAATAAGATAGTTTGGGATGTTCTGTGTGATATACATACACAGAAAAAAATCAACAAATTTAGAAAATGTATTATATTTGAGAAGGAAGCACAAAACTTTACGTCATGTTAATAAGTAGAGATGATGAACATTACCATTGAAATCTACCTGATGACTTTATAGACATACACAGACACCAAGGATCCAAGTGCAAACGATTATGACTAGTAATAATCAGATACATACAGGTTAGAGATGCACATCAGAGAGCTCAGAAGCTCTTAAAGTGGCAATCTTCTTTTCTCCAATGCTTATTTCAAGCATGGCTCCCGACATTCAACAGCAAACCTAGAAGTTTTATGGCCACTTTTGAAGGAGCTGTGTCTTTGTTTTGGAAACTGTTATTGGGCATGTTAAAGCTGTAATGACATGCTTCTAAAAAAATAATATTTAAAAATGTAGGAAACAGTGTATCTTGAAATGGTGATCTTCTTTAAAGGGTAAAAACTCATTCAGTTTTATATCTTACAGTATTTATACTGAGTTCAATACTATATAACTGTATTATTTGAGCTGTGAACCTAGAAAAATGCACCCACTTGTGAGAGAGATGTACTCTTGCTCTGGAGTGTGTCACTGAATATGTTAAAGCTGTAGTGAAAAGCTTCTTCTAATCATGTAGTTATTAAAAATTAAAAGAAATGATTAAAAACTAATTCTTCAAAGCATAAAAATTTTCTCCTTAATAATTAGTAGATGTGAAAAACATTACCATTGAAATATACCTGACAACTTTATATCCATACTCAGATGCCAAGGAGCTCAGAAAGTAACTGACTGTGACTAGTAATAATCAGATATATAGA
>NW_008347571.1:2580186-2655419 GCF_000622305.1 Nannospalax galili | reverse complement strand
AATAAATAATTTATTTAAAAGTTTAAAAAATGAATCAGCATGCGTTTCTGAGAAATGAGTTCTGTGAATTCCAAACACTTTTATAAAGCTATAAATCAGAAATTTTTCTACCTGGTACAATCTCATAGAAGGTTGATAAATAAGTTGATTTCATTAACAACTGGAGAGTCACCAATTTTCTAATTGTAAATTTAAGTCAAAGATGAGCACCTTCTTAAAGTACCACTGTCATTATAATAACCAGTTAATGCTTGGTAAGACACTAGGTTTTTAGCTATTGGGTGAAACAGAACAAATAGTAGCAAAATAGCAAGTTGGCATAACTACTTCCTTTTCTCATATGCAGACAAAGGAAAATAATGACAGTCGTAACACACAGACTTAAGATGAACATACATTTAGTGAAATAGCTAACTCTGAGACAAACTTTCATTTATAGAGCCTTCTTACCAAAGTGGTACCAAGGATCCTTAGTAACTAAAGGTACCATTTTCTCCCTAGATAGTTGGATAAAGAAAGTGAGAACTCACCACCCATTCCTGAGAATTGCAGTTTTGGAATTATTTTGAAATGAACAATGACTGGCTGAGTCAACTCCTGACCCTGTGTGACAAAAAGTAGCTTGTCATGAAACCAGCTTCTCTGGAGTACACACCCCTGTCCAGTGGTAGCGTGCTTTCCTGTACATCCCCTACAGTTCTCCTAGTGTACTTTAAGTGGAACTGACTCTGAACTTCTAGAAGAATGTGTTTTTTTAATGTTACCATCAGAGGCTCAATACAGTTCCCATTTGTGATGAATTGTTCACATTTAGTAAACGAGACAATGCATTTGAATGCTCCAGAGGTTAATGAAAGACTAGTAATAATGTCCTGAGTACCTTTAGTAGCCCTTCTGATTTTGCTAAGGAAGCTGTCAAGCCGTTTGCAGGTGTAATGGTATGCTGCAATTATTTTATCCCTTCAGATACTTTTGTTTTTCCATCTGTTTGGTTGCCAATTGTTTTCCGACTGAAAGCTGATCAGTTGGAAGACCTTCTTGCTCTTGCAGGATAAACACAGTAGAGTTCCCATCAGGTGCAAACATGTATTTGAGCCCATTCATAGCAACATGTTTCCCATCAGCCACATAATCAAAGGAATGCTTAATATCTTAAGCTGTCAACACTGAGGGATGAAGCAGCATTCTTGAAAAGAACGTTAACTAAATCCATGGAGCCCCATCTGCCAATTACAGAAGATGAGTCTAGTAAGCACAATGTTAAACCTGTTTGGAGTCCCTCAAAGATGCTACAGTCCCTTCACCTTCCCTTCCAAACAATGAAAGAGAAGACATATTAAGAGAGCATTAAGGTGGATGTCATGTAACAGGGGTCTCAGGCAAGCTCTGTGTTCCCTCCTGAGAAAAGCATCACCATTTATTATCACTCATTAAAATTTAATTTTATATGGCATGTTTAAAAGGTCATTTTTTAAATTGGAATTTTGTAGGCAACATTACTGACTGGTTAACTACCACGAAAAACAAATCTTTGTAGATTTGTTATTTTAAGCTATTATTAAGGGGGTGCCTTAAGAAAAGAACAAATTATTTCCTTCATAGAGCAAGATTGTTCTTCTTTCTTTGTAACTTAATTTGCACAATATTTTCAGTTGATTTTTGCATGAGAAGCACCTTGGAAACCTAATTAGAAGTGGAAAATCATTAGCATACAAAGGGTTCAAACCTATAGCTTAGCTATGACAATTTTAAAACAAGTCTAAGACTGCAAAATATAAACAGTAGAATGGAAAGTGGAGAAATTTAAAACATTTTTCTCTGCATTTCCTGCAACCACAATCAAATTGTCTTGGGCTGAATCTTATTTTATTATAAGCTATTATTACTCTGACTTCTGATCTAAAGTGGTTTCATGTAGCTCTGTAGTTATAATAAATATTAATGCATACACTATCAATGTAAAATAAATGTTTTATTCTCCAAAAGCAATAAGAAAAAAAATAGTATCACAATTTCCAGATGTTTCCTATAGATATTATTATTTAACCCTATAACAACACTTTGGCATAGATATTGAGTGAATTATGGAATTAAGGGAACATGTTTAGGAGCATAAGTGACATATAATATAAGCCATATAAGAGGGGATGGTACCTTAAGAGAAAAGTAAGCTTGTTCAACCAGACTGCTTTTATTTCAGAGAATTTCCATAAACCTAAATATGTCACTTAAAGAAGGCGAGTTCATCTGTACCAGAACAGGAATCAGCAAACATTTTCTACAAAGAGAAAACTAGTGAATATTTAGTGTTTTGCCAGAGCATACTGCTTCTCTAACAGTTACTCAATTTTCCCTCTGCAGCAGAAAACAGTTGGAGATGAAATGCAAAGCAATTGGCTAACAGTGTTCTTGTAAAACTTTATTTAGAAACCTGGGCAGAAGGCCAGTTTTGGTCAAAAGGCCATAGTTTGATTTCCAGTACTGGATATGAGTTATGTATGGTACAGACTTTATTTGCACTGCATTTAGTGCCCCAGCACCTGAAAATGTAATTATTAGTTAATGATGATGCTACAAATACTGCCAGCTAATACTGATGTGGAGTTTATTACATGCTGATGACTTTTGCATGGAGTAACTCATTTGTTTTCACAACATCCTTGTAGGCTAGTTTACTATTTTGATTTATTGGAGGACTAAAAGAAATTGAGGAAGAATAATTAAATTTTCAAGATAACCATCAAGTAACAGTGGGGAAATGCACGATTTAAAATACATAAGTGTGAGGCTGGAGAGATGGCTCAGCAGTTAAGAGTACTGACTGCTCTTGTAGAGGACCAGTATCCACATGGCAGCAAACAACCATCCATAATTTCAGTTCCATGGGAATCTGACGCCCTCTTCTGACCTCTCATGGACTTGCACTACATGGGTACACTTACATACATGTAGGCAACACACTCATACACATAAAATAAAAATAATAAATAAATAAGTGTATGATATACTAGGCTCTCACTAAATAATGGATTAAATGAATGAATAAGGACTCAATGATTCAGTAGAAAGTATTTTGAGCATATTTTCAAATGGAAATATATCTCTTATTAATTTAAAAATATCTTTCCTTGAAATTAGTTGGAGTTATGTAACAGAATGTCATTTCTTTAAAGGTAGGAAAGTAAAGGAAGATGCTAATATGCATTAAGTTAAATGTCTTCCTTGAATAGTATTGAGTTTTGGATGCTGAGGTGAGAACTTTTTGAATTATCTGGCAAGTACATATTTGCCCTCAAGAAAGACAGAAAGATAAAGGGGAGAAGGAAGTAAAGAGGAGAACTGAGACGTGGCTAGGAAGAATCTGATGGAAAGAAACTTATAAGGAAGGCCTTTTATTCAGGAGATTTACCAAGGGCTTAACATCTCATAGGCACTTAGTTCTATCCTAGAGAAACATTGATTAAAAGGTGAAATAATAATCAAAACTGCTTCAGCCATAAGGCTTACAGTATATTAAAGAGACAATATAAAATAAACATAATGTAAATGTAGGAATTCTGATTATGATAGGTGACAGTAGAAAATAAATTCTCTGAGATTATTCCAGTAGAATTTAATTTAGATTGGAATACTGAGGCGGTGTTCTTAAGGAAAGGAATTTTAAAGTGAGGCCTACATACATGTGGGAATTCTCTAGAGGAAGAGGATGGAAAACAAGACTTCAGCATATGACTAAAAGGAGTGACAGATCAGAGAAGGGAAAGAAATTAAAGCACATGTAAAAAAAATTTCAAGAGCCAAAGGAATAGTCTAGGATCACTATGCTCAAGAGGGGGACAGTTCAACGGGGTCTGTTAATTGTATTAAGGATATTAGTTGCCTTTTATTTTCCAGATTTTCTTGCAAGTTAAATGGAAATGATCAAAGGCAATGGAAAGAAATGGATTGATTACTTTATAAAAATGAAAGGAAATGAACAGTATTTGACACAGACGTTGTCATGTATCATAGGAAAGAGGAAAGTAGGGAGATCAGTTAATAAAAAAGGGATGGCCATGGATGTGATCATGGAATGAATGGTGAAGATATAGATAAATAAACAATTTGGAAGTAGATGGAAGCATGAGTTTGTAAGTTAGACATCAAAAACAAAAGAGAGACAATGTTGAACATTAGCAGAAAAAAAATTCTAAGGTAACATTTGAAGCCTTGAAGTCTCCTGTAAGATACTCAAGTAGAAGACATCAAGGATCTAGCAAGTCCACCTCTCTGAAGACAGGACTGGACAAGAGACAAGAGTCTAAGACAACGCGAATGCTGTGAAATCATGCTGGTTATGGTCTATGCTCCTAAAAGTCTTCAGTGTGAGTTAGAAAAATAATGGTAGAACGGAAAAGGAAGTCAAAGCAAGAAGAGTCAGTGTTTGAATATTGACTAAAGAATTCAGGAAGAAGGACAGGTGATGCAGAGCCACAGGATTGGCTCTGTGTAGACTTCGGAGTACCTCTGGCAAGGAGGAATATCTTCCAATGTTCCATAGAACAGGAAGGTAATTCTGGGTGACAACAATTGTTTGAAAACTTCAAAATCATTAGTAGTGAAGATATGGAATGCCCTACATATGAAAGATAAAAAAAGCCTGAGATACTACAGATGTCAATTACCCTGTTATGTACTGTACGCCACAAGTATGTACAATTACTATTTGCCAATTTAAAATGAAATATGTACTAAAACTTGGTAAACAAAAGGACAGCTCTATGGAGCTACAAAGGAAGCTCAAAGGAAAAGCAAGAATGTCAATGCACCCACATGGTGGCTAACAACTCTTTGTAACTCCAGTTCCAGCCAATCTGACTCCTTCTGACCCCTGAGAACACCTAACTACATTCAGGCAATAAACTCATACACATAAAATAAAAATAAATAATAAATAATATATAAATAATAAATAAAAACTTTTATCCAGTCCCAACAACGAATGGTCTCTATTATAGAAAATCTCTGGAAACCTTGAAAGTGGGTCTCATTAAAAATTTGAGAATTCTATGGGTTACATGCCCTTACTTCCTCCCTTTATTTATGGGTATAGTCAACTGAGCTTAGTATCATTATCCAGCAATCACAGAGTTATGGCATTCCCTACCTAGTGGAAGGCTATCAACAGAAGTCATTTTCCAACTGTTGGGGCAGATGATTCACTCTCTGGATAGTGACTAAAATCTCCTAAATGTTTTTTTTGGGAAAATCTGTCCAGAGGAGGAGCTATCACAATGAGCCTTATTTTGCATTCTTCCTAAATTACTAAAGCAAAAAGAGAAAAGAGTTGTATATAACAATATAGTAATGTTTGATACATGTGTACATTACTTATGTTTAAATAAGTTACACATAAGGGTCTCAAACATTTATCATTCCTTTGTGGTTACGTTTCAAAATTCTTTTTCTAGCTTTTTGGAATAGATAGCACATATTTATTACCTATGATCCAATGCTCTGTCATGGCTTCCTAGGAGTTGTTCCAATCTGTAACTTAGTTACAATTAACCCAACTCTTCCCATCCCATCGCCCATAGTGTTCTGTTTCCCATACTCATCACTGTACTGTCAGCTTCAATGAGACAATCGTTTTCTGATTCTGAGTGAGAACCTGTGATAATTGTCTTTTGGTGTCAGGCACATTACACTTAAAATAATGATCTCTAGTTCTACCCATCCTGTTACAAATGGCAGGGTTTTATTCTGTTTTATAGCTAATAGCTAAATGTATTCCATCAGGTTTGTATACCACATTTTCTCTATCTGCTATATATTGATAGACACTTGGTTGTTCCCATTAATCAGAAATTGTGAATAATACTGCAATGAACATGGAAGTGCAGATGGTTCTTTGAGATGCTGGTTCATTCCATGAGGATACATACACAGAGATAAAATTCTAGGATCATATGTTAAGCTACATTTTAAATGCATGGAAAAAGTTCCATATTATTTGGTTTGCACAACAGCTACATAAATTTCCATTCCCACCAACAGTATACAAGCACTTTGACTCCTTCACTGGTTCCTATGCCTGTTTTCTTTGGTCTTTTTGGTTGTGGTTAACCTTGCTTTTGCTAAGTGATGTATTATTCTATTCTGGTTTAAATTATCATTTCCCTATTGTATAGAGCTGATGAATATTTTTTCATATAGCTGTTGACTATTGGTCACTTATATGTCTTCTCAGAAATATCTATTTATATGTTTTGCACTTTTTTCTTTTTTAATTGAATTTTTCAATTTTTATATAAGTGGATGGAATTTAGATCCCCTCCCCATCCCCACCTCCCATTTTTGCCCCCATCTAATTTACTGTACTCTATAGAGTCTTTTGTATCTCCAAATGTCATTCAGTGTGGGTCAACCCACTAGAACATGGTTAGCCAACCAAGAGTTCCATCCTTGAAAGAGACTGACTTTGTCCATCCCAGAAGCCATCAGTTGCCACAATTTCCTTAGGCCAGGCTGGAATTGCTTAACTACTTCCTCATGTCTATGCTGCGAATATTTTTCTGGTTTGAGCTTTTATGGGATTTGCACATGCTGTCATGATTGCTGTGAATTCATATGAGGAACTGACCAGCTTCTAGAATATTCTATTTCCTGTGGTCACCCAGCACCTCTGGCTTCTACTCTTTCTATCACTTCTTTCCCTATGATCCTTGAGCCTTGTGGGCAGAAGTGCCTAGGCACTTTAAAGTCTCTTCTTTGCACATTGGCCAGTTTCAGTTTCTATATTATTTACCAACTGCTGCATCAGGACACTTCTCTCCTGGGAGTTGAGAGATGCATCTATGTGTACAGCAATAAGCAAGAGCCAATTTAATATGATAGCTATTCAGTGCAAAACTAGTACTAGGTTCTCCTCTATGTCCTGTGACCTGTTTAGCCTCAGGTTCCTAAGCATGATGGCAATGTCCAGTATAGGTCCATTATAGGAAGTAAATCTTAAGTCTAAACAAAATGTGATTGATTATTCCCATAATATTTGTGCCACTATTGTACCAATGGGCATATTTTGCCAGGCCAATTGTAAATGTAGTTCATAGGATTCGTCAATGGGTAAGAATGATGATTATTTTTTCCTTTCAGTAGCTTACATAGCATCTTCCAAAACTATGAATACTAGCCACTAGAGACGAGCCTCTAAAGTCAGTACCAGCTTGCTTTCCCCTCATTTTCTCTAAAGCTCATATATGTAGTGTCTTCAGCAATGGGTTCTTAACATTCAGTTCTGTTGGGTAACCAAAAGCAGGGACAATGGCCAATGCTGTTTGAGGATTTGTGGGAGCCCTGGTCAACAGCTTCTGGAGAGGGAGTTCCTCCTGGCATTGAAATTTTTTTGTTATTTGTCTATGATGTCTAGAAATGGCAATGTCCACCTGTTATAGGATAAATCTTTTTATTTTTGTGATATATATATATATATATACTTCTACACTGGTAGGTTTCCATGTAGCTTTTTCTAAAGCCTTTAGTGTTACTTATCTCTCCCCATACTCCCTCCTCTGCCCTGCCTTCCCCTTCCCCACATATTTAACCCTTCCTAGCCTGACATTCCCTTTCCCCTTTCATATTACTTTAGCCTAGTTTTAAAGGGAATTTTACTGAGATTTTACAGGTCCTTCTATAGTCTGGATTTCAATACTTTATCAAATGTATGCACTCCGAATGTTATATCCCATTCTACAGAATGTCTCTCACTGTTCAGTTGTTACGTTTTCCTTTGTCCTATAGAAACTTTTTATTTTTATGTAGTGTCATCTATTTTTGCTTTCATTTTGTGTGCTTTTGATAGCTTGAAAAAAAATCCTTGCTCTTCCCAGTGTCCTGGAGCAAAATGGCTTTGTAGTTTTATAATTTCAGGTATTCTATTTAAACCTTCATAGAATTTTGAGTTGATATCTGCAGCTGGCAAGAAAAAAAAGATGTATATTTATTTTCTATGCATATCCAACTTTCCAAACATATTTATGGAAAATTGTACTCCTTTACCATATGTATTCTTAGTATAATTGTTGAAAAGTTAATTGACTGTAGCTACACATGCTCCTTTGCTGTTTTGATAAGGATAGCACTGAAGTAAGCTTTGAAGATGGTAGTAAAACACATCTTTTGTTATTCTTCTTAAAATGGCTTTGATTACTGATTACTCAGAGTTGTGTGTGTGCGTGTGCATGTGTGCGTGTGTGTGTGTGTGTGTGTGGTTCTGTATATACTTTATCACTTTATAGTTTTGTTCTAGTCCTGTGAAAAAAATGTCAGTGTTGCTGATAATAACTTCATTTGATTTATTAGTTATTTTGGAGAGTATGGAGAGTTTCACAAAGCTCCTTGTTCCAATTCATGTTTATATTACATCTTTCCAGGTTTTGTGCACTTTTTACTCGATTCACCAACGTTTTATGATTTTCATCATTCACATCCTTTACCTCTTTTGTTAACGACATCCCTTTTTAATTTTGGTAGTTTTGCTGGAGTTTAGAATTCTGAAAGGGGAGGTGAAGCAAGGAGAGGTTTTGTTTACTGAATTTTCTTCCCTTTTCATTTTGATTTTTTTGCTATAAATAAATATATGTAATGGTTCAGAAATGGTTGTAGTTATAAAGTAAGCAAACTCCATGAATGGAGAATATCAGGCTTAAGAGAAAATGATAGCTCAAGTGAACTGGCAAGTAACAACTAGATAGTGAGAGACAAGCATAGCAAGAATGGTAATAACCAGGAAAGAAACAAACTCTTCTAAAAGAAAGTATCCACAAAAACAGAAACCTGATTTTGCACTATATATGGCCTAAGAGAGAGAGAGAGAGAGGCTATGTGTGCTGTAGGCCACCAAGTTGTTAGGCTGGGCTACTAAGCCCTTTGGAATACAGGTGATTCCATCTTGAGTCTCAGATGCCAGACATGGAGTTTCAGGACTTGCTTTTATCCCATCTGAGTTTCTGTCTTGTTTTCCTGATTTTTTTATAGCTATTTTGGCATTCATCCCTTTTATATATTGGAAATATATGTCAATATATATTGGAAGTATGTAACTTTTTAAGTTAAGAAATTATTTTGTGTCTCAAATGAGACTGAAATTTGAAGAAAATTGGAAATAACCATGAGTATTGGAATTTTAGAGATGAACTATATGGATTTTTTTTGTTGTGAGACATCTAGGAGCCTATGGGGACAAAGGGCAGAAGGTTACAACTTAAAGTCAATATGCTTGTGTATTAACTTAACAATTGGTGGGCTTGTGATGGTTAATACTGTCAACTTGGCAGGATCTAGAACCACCTGGGTGAAAAAAAAAAAATCTGTGCATGTTTGTGAGGGAGTTTCTAAATTGAGTCAATTGAGGTAGGGAGATTGATCCTAAATGTGTACAGCAACATTCCATTCTGAATCAAATAAACATGAGAAAGCAAGCGGAACATTGAAATTCATCCCTCTCTGTTTCCTGATTGCAGATGCAAATGTGACCAGTTGCTTCAAGATATGGCTGGCATGACTTATCCTGATGGACTATACCTTAGAACTTGAGACAAAATAAACCCTTCTTTCCTAAGTTGCTTTTGCAGGTATTTTGTTACACCAACAAGACAAGTATCTAACACACTTTCTATTAAGCATGAGCAAATACTGCATTTTAAAATATTGTGATTTAAAAAAAAATAGAGGGAAAGAGAGATTGAGAGTGACAAGTTCATGGGCTTTGTGTGGTAGGAAAACTGTCAGTTTGAACATTTTTCTATGGTTTTGAGGGATACAGATAAGGAAGAGAATATATTCTGCGTAAACTTTTGTGGTAGGAAAGGTTTGATTAGATGGCAAGGGAGAAATGGTAAACGTCTATGATTGACCTTGACTAAAGTCTCATGGGTGGTATTTAATGGAATAGCACAAATTGCTGCCAATTAAGATATTCAATTAAAGTTCCTAAAAATTGAATAAATTTTAATTTGCAGTGCTTTTCCATATTGCTGCTGATCCCCAAAGGTCAAAGAAACAGCTGACCAGGTAAAGCTAACAATTAAAGTCTCCTTAAAGAGAGAGCTCATAGGTCTGGACTGTGAAAACACTGCATATCAAATTGAGAGATAAAGACCAAATAAATTGAGTAAATTTAATATATGAAGAATTACTTATTCTAAGCACAGATAGACAGATGATATTTGTTTGATCTGGGAGGCAGTATTAACTAGCAAAAATAGCCTAACAAGTCATAGTCATTTTTCCCTTCCTTGTAAAATACATTGCATTATAGGTTTTCCTTGGTCTGGAGAAGGTGCCCATAGATAAAAAGTCAATGTATGAATAAAGATGACTGTAGCCTCAAAAATTACAGGTGACTAGAAGACAGGAATTTGAGTGCTAAATACAAAGTCAAAATAAGGAGCTGGAAGTATTGGCTACTCTTATTTAATACATGTACTGAAATATCAACCTGTATCATATTCATGCAATATTAATTTAAAACATGTATTTAATAGCAAAAAGTAACTTACTCTTTTCTCCTGCCTTCTCTTGAAATTACACAATAACATAAGATTCAATTCAAAGCAAAAGTGGACAATTTGAAAATATTTATTTACAAATGCTTCAAACTGTCACTCCTTATATTAAATTATAACAATTTTCAAATATTTAGAAACTAATCTAAACTGAAACAAGATTAGCTATATTAAAATACTCCTCTTTACCAGCATGAGAAAAAAAATCTAGTTAAGATGCCAGTCTATACTATACTATTGATTTATTTAATAACGTGGTTTGGGGCAGAGAGGAGACCATTTCCAGTAAGTCCCCAGAGCAGATTTAAGTGGAGTCAGGGCTACAGGTCACCCATTAATTGGAAAGAGGCTGAAGGCTTCTGGTTCATTTGCCAAGGCTCTTTGGTCTTTGCACACCTTCCTGTTTATATGAACAGACAGTTCCAGACTTGCTTTATAGTCGCTTACAAATTTCTGAATTTGGAAGTTTTAATAGGGACATACATTCAAAATTTTAACTTTGATTTATTTTCCAGGCTAGGGATGTAAGAGGTTATGCGACATCTCACAGCACTGGGGTCTGGTCATGCATCCAGGCACGTCAGCATCACAGTAAACAATCGTGTTCTACAGGGCAAATGTTGCAGAGCTATGCTGTTCAGTAGTCCAGTGAACTCAGTGTCTTATCAGCTTATATTTTCAGTTAACAATGACTTTATTTGGATATAATCCCAGTATAATTCAAGAGATATATGCATTCATCAGAATTCTGTGTACCCTTCTGACCCATCCATGTAAAACCTGCTCTGTGGTACCTTAGTTTAGGTTCTGTTCTATGCTATAGAGGAAATGACAGCTTTCCTTCCTGCTTCCACACCACTTGCTTCTTATCTTCGTTTTGAAGTTTTGCCCATCATTTAGTGATTCTTCACATATGTGTCTACTCCTTTCTGAGCTTGTCTATCTCATCTCACCCCAGTTTACATCCCAAGTCTCCAAGATGTTCACTAACTAAACACAGATTTGCATGAATGATGAAGATAAATGATTTATAAATATAGTATGCAGCACAAGATACTTCTCACAAGATCATGGCCAAAGTTTCTACTTTGTTAGTGTGTGGCTGGTTCAGGTAGGGTTTACTAACCTGCAAATGAATTTAATCATTCATTGGTCAGCAATAGGATCTCGTTGATATACCCACATATTGAAATGTTGATGGCTTACATATACAAAGGTAAGTTGAGAAGGGAACTATATAAATTCTGTCTCCCTGATGATTTAAATATATCAACTCAGAGTATCTGTGCTACCTTCTAAAATCATTCCTCCCTAGGTTTCTATAGTCACAAGCAGAGTTTTCTAGGAAAGCCTCACAATTTATTTTTGTGTGGGAGCCTGTGGTTCCGAGTAGTTACAAATGCATGTGGTTCTTTATTATAAATTCAACAGTGTAAATTGTGTATCTTTGGCCTAAGAAATATGAAAACTTATATCCAGTCTTGTTCCTATACATATTAATTGCTTTTTCGTAACTCTACCTGTGGATGGGAATGGAAGACCAATGTCCACATACTCTAATTCCTCTAATGAAATAGCACATCTCGTTTTTAACACTTCTAAGATGTATTTTTAAAAATGATACTGTCCCTCTGATAAAAGATAATTTGAAAATATTTTGTCAAGACAAAATTCATACACATACACACACATAAACAAACATACATTTATAAGTAAATGCCTGGGCCATTAGAAAATGACACACAATTTGAACAAAAAGGATGAGAAATTGCAAGTCTCTTGTCATTTCACATGAAGGAAAATGAAGAAAATTGCCTGAGAAACGAAAGCTACAAGGAAATGGTCAGCAATTGAAGAACGATTACTACATCATGAGGCATTTTTTCCTTATTATTATTATCTTTAAGTAGAATATGCAATGCAATGTTACATTTGTGTGTGAACTGGCATCTCAGCTTGGTGTTTGGTCCACATTTAAGCACAGCAATTGACACTGCCATCAGGGAATCCTAGACAGTGTCAAGAGAGACAGAGCATCACCATCCACTTGCTTTCACGATTGCCGGAGCTGGAAGGGGATGGCATATTCCCACTTCTACAAGAGTAAAATGCTGAAGTAATTATTCCTGCATTGTTCTGCACCCCTCATGCCACAGGCACATGAAGCTTAAAGAAAAACATGCAAAGCATAACTCGCCCACTGTAGGAAACAGGAAGTCTTTATTTTGTCTGTTTTAATTTTCCAGATTTGGCACCTTGTCATTTTGTTATCTGCATCTCTCAGTGTTTACTGGTCAGGCTCAGTCACATTTACCTCATCTATCATTTTCTGATATTCAAATTCCCTCTGGTGTTTCCTCTAATGACAAGTCCAGTCTTCTGTTGGGACACAATTACACCCATGTTGCTAATTTCTTAATTTCCCTGCCCCTACCCTCTTTCTTTATTGCAAAGTATCACTTGAGAGTAAATGAGATTTTTGTTGTTGTTTTTAAGCCTTCAGCCATCCTGCTGCTCAATTTCCAGCTGAAGTTATAATCTTCTGTTTGGGACACCACAGCTGATTACTGCAGAAATGACTGTAAAACTCATTATCCACCATTTGTTGAAAGAGTGGAAGAAGGCTGTGATTAAGTAAAAATTGGCTTGAATTTTGCTTCAAACTTCTACTACATTACTTTAAGGATTTAATCAAAATTTTGCTGTTGGTGTCTCTAAAGTTTTTCTCTCTCGTTTGGTCAGTACAAATATGATATGATAGGCTGGATTCCTCACTCCTTACAACTGCAGATATCGGCAGCTTTTTCCATAAATGTAGCCCCTCCTACTGCAGTGTGTACTTTCTTGACTTTGCCTGCAGGCCTGTGACTTGCTCTAACGCACAGACTTGCACTGGGCCTGCATGCTTGACCTTATCCAGCTGTGTCTTTTGTCTGTTTGCTTGAGACAGGGTTTCACTATGTAGTACAGGCTGGCTTTGAACTTTCAGAGATTCACCTGTCTCTGCCTCCCAAGTGCTGAGATTAAAGGGGTGTGCCACCACACCTGGCTTTGCTGCCTTCTTAAAAAAAAAAAAAAAAAAGTCTGTCCTGATGCTGGAGAGATGGCTTAGCAGTTAAGAGCACTGACTGCTCTTGCAGAGGACCCGGATTTGATTCCCAGCACCCACATGGCGGCTATGAACCATCCTTAACTCCAGTTCCAGGGAATATGAAGTCCTCTTCTGACCTCTGCAGCATTACACAACATGGGTGCACTCACATACATGCAGGCAATACCCTCATACACATAAAATAAAAATAATAAAATATTTAAAAGAAAAAAAGAGTCTGTCCTAGAACCATGGCCAAGGTTGAAACACAGAAGGACATGTGAACTTTCATACCTATATATACCCTAGAAACAATTCCCTGCACTCCACCATCATGTAGAGACTAAATGGTTATTTTAAATAGTAAGCTTTGGGACTGATTATTATGTTTCAAATGCTCACTAATATAAGCTCCTGTTTCTGACTCCAAGGTAAAAATATTAATTTCACTTACATAATCAATTAACAATAATAGAATAATTGTTATGTGCAGAAAAATACATTCTGGAAGTCACACAAGACAAATGAGTTTTGGACATTGCTCTGAAAATTTTTGATAGAAGGGCAAGAATCTTCATTCTTTCATGATGGTAATCACATTTATTGGGAGCTTACTCTGGGGAACTCACTCTTGTAGGGCTGTAGCCTAGAAGAACAAAGGTGAACCTGGAACAGACATGACCTCCACGAGCAAGAGTCAAAGGAAAAGGCAGACCCAGACAGAGAGCCAAGCGGAGCTGTGCAAAGCCATATGCCATGCCTGTGGTTGAGTTATATACCAGTCAAAGATTTGAATCAGAGGTGCTGTTAGGTACTTGGTCAGAATCCAGGCTGAAGGGCCTGTGAGATGGTTCAGTGTAAAGGTACTTGCCACCAAGCTGGAGAGTCTGAGTTTGAACCTGGCACAGACATGGAAAAAGGAGAGAACTGACTTCCTAAAGATGTTCTTTGATTTCCACATGCAGGCATGCATGTACACACACACACACACACACACACACACACACACACACACACACATGCACGTGCACACACACACATTAATAAATAAATAAATATAATAAATATAATAATAATAATGATAAATGACTCAGGATGAATTATTTCCTTGATATTTTCCTTAATTTCTTCACTTAATAGAACAGTGAGTGTTTCAGGCAAGGTGAGACACTGGTGCAAAGTTGATGTTGCTCTTAGCACTATTATGAGTATAAGGAGCATTGCACCAAGATTATTAAGGATGGGGAAGCCAGTATTTCCTTGGGTACAAATGATTTGTAGATGTGATTTTTTTTCTATTTTCTTTTTTTAAATCACCTTTTCATTGTTTGTTAAATAAAAATCACCTACTTTCATGAACTCACAAATAAAACATCACACAGTTAGATTACTGTACCCACTCAAATCCTTGCCCACTACCAAACTCTATACATCTTAATGAACTTCTACACAATTAGGGCGATCACTCTAAAGCCATGGCAACTTTCTTAGAATTTTATACTTTCACTATCAATTACATTTTTATGCACTTCTCCATTACAAAACAAAGAAAGAATTTTTTTTTCAAAAGAGTTGAACCTAGAAAAACAATTAGCTTTATAAGCTCTTTCATGACTCATGTGCTTTTTTGCCTGCACTCCTTCCTGTGTTAAATGCTGAGGAATTAAAAATGGAACAAAGCTAGACTCAACTCCCATCACGCTTACCAGAAGTATTCCCCTGAAAAGGCCAGTATTTAACAAAATCGAAAAAGGATGGTAACTAAAAGAAACCATTAACTATATACATGGCAAATTAAAACTAGCTGAAAGAATTTTTTCCATGTTCATCTAGGAACCCAGTATACAAATTTTCAACTGTAAATGTTGCATGCAAAGTTTTTACCTGCTGAGAATAAGATACATTGTACACTTAATTCTAGGTGCTTATAATTAAAAAAGAGTTTGTATTTTCTCTTTAATAAGTGGATATAGTCAGATGGCAAATGAATTTAATTCTACTGAAACTATAAACACTGCTCTGTGATCACGTCTGCCATTTATGAAATGTTACTAGATTTCCTAGAGCTTCACATTTCAAATCACCAATAAATATTTATAAAATAGCCCCAACACTAATTCAAGTTACCAGATCAAGTATAGTATCTAATTTCTACCCAGATATGCACACAGAAGTGCCTAGAAGTATACTTTCATTGAGTGAAACAGGAGGGCTATAAGTAACCATAAGAAAATAATAAGTTATTCTGTCCTGCTCAGAAGGGAATAGTCCTATTTGTTTTTAATTATATAGCAAGGCATAAGAATACTTTTGGTATTTTGGCCTACAGGGTACTTGTTCCTAGAACTAGCAGACAGTTTTCTCTATAGTTGCCTAAATGATGATCTGGGTGTTTTCCATCAAGGTAGAGATGTTAGGAAGAAAGCTGTCATAAACATACATAAACTTAAGACACCTTACTTCCAATCTGGGCAATGGCTGATTACAAAATTTATACCATCACACCTACAACTACTCCCACACATCCATACACCAGTAAGACACATGTCTACATAAAAGTGGATAAAAGAATATCAAGAGGTGATTGGCAGAAAGTAGAATATAAATTGCCATCATACGAAATAGTTTGGCTTCATTACTCTAACTTGAGAGATTGAAGTAAAATTAGATCGACATTTTAAAATGCTAGACTCATCTGATTTCTAAATTTTTATAAAGACAAGTGCAGAAAATTCGTAAGATGTTCCAGTATATACATATTATTGTTATAAAGGGAAATTTGACATTATATATAAAATTTTAAATATACATAAACCTTAGCCTGTATCTTCTGCTTATAATTGTCCATATCAGAGAAATATTTGTATGTGTGCAGAAACACATGTTCAAGGCAGGGCAGGACCGCCCTGCTTTTAGTGATGAAAAGTTAAAGACAACTCAATCTGGTCAATGTGAGAATAAGTCAAAACAGTCTCTTTCTTGTTTGCTGGTGTGCATTCCTGTAATTTCAATATCCATGAAGGTGATATATGATTGTGAATTTAAGCTCAGCCTTGGCTACATAGCAAGCTACTGACTCAGTAGTTAGGAGCACTGGTTGCTCTTGCAGAGAACCTGGGTTCAGTTCCCAGTACCCACATGGTGGCAAACAATTGTCTATGCTCCAGTTCCAGGGTATCCTATGCCCTCTTCTCACCTCCATGGGCATTGCATGCATGGGTGCACTTAGATATATGCATGCAAAATACTCTTAAAACAGAATAGAAATAAAAATTATGAAGAAATAAAAGAATTAAAGAAAAATTAACCTTGTTTATATATTCTAGGTGATACTTTGAAGAACTTTTATGTGATAAAATTCATCAGATAAAAAATAGATTTCTTAAAAATGTAATATATGACATTTTACTTTTTGTTTAGTTTTAATGACATGTTTACTTTCTCACAGCTCTGGACAACAGAATTCCAAGATTAAGAAATCCATACAGTAAATACTTCTGTATTTTCCTTCCTGTGGCATCATCTGTTATTAAAATGCATTTGTGAAATCCACTGTGATATGTGAAGAATGTACGTATAAAGTATAGAAGATGATTTTGAAGGACACTCAGAAATAGTGGCGATCTTTGAGAAGTCTAATATGACAGATTCACTCGAATACCATTCGTTAATACTGCTTTAAATTTTTACCAAAAATGTTTTTATGCCTTGCTATATAATTAAAAAGAAACAGGACTATTCCCTTCTGAGAAGGACAGAATAACCAGAGTGGACTTACAATCCTTTCTGCAGCAACAATAAAAAATGTGACAAACAGGCGCACTAATTTGAACCTGTTGGTTGTTAGGCAGTACAAGTTCATAATCTCCAACAGAAGGAAGACTCATGAAAGAAAGCTTTTAATACTCAAACTGATGGCCTTGAGATAAATTTCACATTGTAGTACAGGGTGGAGCAAAGTCAGACAGAGCTAAGAGGCCTTGCAGCAGTAAGGAGACAGTTCAGGTCAGTGACATTCAAGGTGGTTAGTAGACTCCACAGGACAAAGTATCAGAGAAAAATAGCTGTGCAGAGACAACTCCAGTGGTCTGCTGAGACTTTTAGTGGGTACTCGTGATCACTGATCCTTGAATGCATGTGGGACAGCTCCTAGGGCTGAGTCAAGTACCACGCGGAGGAATCTGGGAAGAGTACTGTCTCCATCATGCACGGGCTCTGACTACAACAAACAGAAGGTGCTTGTGACACTGAAGACTCAGCACATATCTTGCATCCCTGTAAATATTGATACCTAGACTGTTAAGGATTAAAATAATTCCAGAAAGTGCATGTATTACATAACATAGTCTAGTAATAGCATTAGAATAGAAAAAGAGCTAGTTTTAGTAAGATGAAAGTCATAATGTCTTTCATCCAAACAAATATCACTAAGGAAAAATTAAGAAATCTCAAAAATAATGACAAACACTTCAAATATGGCCCATGAATAGGAATTAAATTAGTTATTTGAACTGACTTTGAACTGACTCAGATATTAGAATTTGCTTACAGGGATATTTAAAGACTCATCAGCCTTATGGTCCATATATTCAAAAAGTTAAGTAGAGATATTAAAAGGAGAGACTTAAAATCCTCTAAGTGAAAACAGCAACATGCAAAATAAATAATTTTATTTAAGTTTAATGACAGTAGACATTAAAAATGAATTTCTGAACTTGAACTCCCAGTAATAAAAATAGATGAAAAAGAATGAAGATGACTTCTTTCCTAAAAGAATGAGAACATAGGTGACCTACTAGTTAAGTGCAAGTGGTCTGATGCATGTGGAATGAATGAGGAAAAATACATACTTGAAGCAGAATGAGTCTAAAGTTTTCAAATTTGCTGAAAACTGTTAATGTACAGATTGAAGAAGCAAGATGAGCTCTTGAGCTACAGGAGAAATGAATACATATACATATATGTATATAAATATATATATGCAATCAAATGGCTCAAAATCAGTGATACAAAAGAAAAAATGATATCAGAAGCAAAGGTGAAATGGAGACATGTTCAGAAATGAAATCATTTGAGTAGTGCATACAAAATTTGAAAACAATTATATATTAAAGCAACCACAGAGATAACAGCTTTTTTATCTTTTATTTTATTTTTTAATATTTTATTTATTATTTTTATGTGTATGAGTGTATTGCCTGCATGTAAGTAAGTGCACCCATGTCGTGCAATGCCCTCGGAAGACAAAAGAGGCCGTTGGATCCCCTGGAACTGGAGTTATGGACAGTTATTAGCTGCCATGTGGGTGCTGGGATTTGAACTGTCTTCTGCAAGAAAAGCCAGTGCTCTTAACTGCTGAGCCATCTCTCCAGTCCATATTTTATTATTTTTATTTTATGTGTATAAGTGTATTGCCCGCATGTATGTGAGAGCACCCGTGTTGTGGAATGCCACGGAGGTCAGAAGAGGGCTTCAGATTCCCCTGGAACTGGAGTTAAGGACAGATCATAGCTGCCATGTGGGTGCTGGGAATCGGACCCAGGTCCTCTGGAAGAGCAGTCAGCGCTCTTAATCTCTGAGCCATCTCTCCAGCTCCGATAACAGGTTCTAACTAATTGGCTAACACAGAAAATGTGTTTGACTTCTAATGTGGACTCAACAAAACCAGTCACAGCCAGGAAAAAATATTCAAAAGCAAAGGCTAGCTGGAACAAATAAAAAATTTATCGGTAACAGGCTAGGGTACCAGGATCCCACTGATCACACTAACTGCATTTGTACAACGTATTCCAAGGGGGAAAGATGACAGTATAGGACAGGATTACACACAGGAGATTCAACACGTACTATAGACCACAAAGGTGTTCAGAACTAAAAGTTCTGCTAGAAATAATATGAACCTAAGTAAACTAGGGTAAAGTTGTAAAATGCTAACAATTAGTTAGAAAAAAAACAAAACAACAACAACAACAAAACCACCATCTGAAATGGTTGTTAAATAGCAGATTGTATGTTAGACCAAAAACATTAGCAATGATAGAACTATTTTAAATAATGGAAAAGTGTCAGTTTGTCCTGACTTTTTAAAAAACCTTAATGAACCTAAAACCAGAGCCTCATTTTTCCTCTACCTCCATGTATCCTTTCTCTGTTCCTGGTTCCTGGTGTAACATCAGAATTTATATACTTACATATAAGGGCTGGGTACAGTACTATAATCCTCAAAGGAGGGAGAGCATACATGCCTTGCTTTTCTGCCTTTGTGTTACTTCACTTAGTATAAGAAAAAGAAACAATCTGAAAGGGGGGTAGTAGGGAAGGGATGTTACCAGGGGGAGGTGGAAAAAGGGGAGGTATTCTGCAGGGAGGAGAGGAGGAGGGAGATTCAAGGAGCCATGGTGTGGGGGAGGGAGGGAAGTCAGGAGAGGAAGAATGGTGGGAGGTGGGAGCTATTGAGGGGAGGGTTGGGATAATGGGGACACTGTGAAAAAGGAGAGGGAGCAGAATGAGAGAAAAAAGAGTGGAGACAAGTGACTCTTGGGGGGCCAGGCAACCTAGAGGGAAAAGTGATGGCCTTGAATTCCTATGTTAAATGCACACACAGTGTCTGACCATTAATGCATATGTATACCTGGGAGCTACAGGCCTCCCTTAAAATGGTAGGTGGGGTGGTCCAGTAGATGCCCAAAATAACTATACAGGGTATTGTCAAACCTCTTGTTTATCTCTCAGAACTAGTAGATAAAAACCTGCTGTTGAGGGAAGGATGTACTTCAGGTACAGGACTTGAAATAATGGAGCGGGAACTGACCTGGAAGCCTTCTAACAGAAGTTTGGCTATCATAATGCTAGATGACGATATGCAAACTGCCAAGGGAGAATAGTAATCAATGGTCCATCCCAGCCCTGAAGCCTGATAACCAAGGTGACCGGTATCTCAAACTACCTCTATTGGTGCAGTAGTGGCATTGTTATCTGGGTGACAATCAGCAGCTATCTAATTGCACTTAAAGTCCTGTCAGTGGGAGGGAACTCATGGGTTGCCCTCTAAACTCAGCCAAATACACATGGCAGGATAGGACACAGATAATGGAGAAAACCCTATCTCTTTCATTTCTCAAGACAAAAGAAACTTCTTACTACATGCTAAATATCGAACCTCATATTTACAGACAAGCATGCCCTACAGCACTCATCAAAGAAGCTTCTTTTTGTAAAAGATGGAGGCTACTGCAGAGTTGCTCATCTGGTTAGGCACAGAGAACTTATATCTGGGAGATGTCCAGTACTAGGTGACACATCTGCCTCTGAATCTATACAACTAAGGCTCATGGAACACAGTGGAATAAGGGGTAGAAAGAGGGCTAATAATTTCTCAACTCTCACCAGTGAGGCTTTCTTATACATCAGAGTGCGATGCACACAGAAGGTCACAACTGGCCAAATTTTGGAGAATAAGAGGCTGTAGATGGTATGGTGGGACTCCTATATGGAATCTCACACACCCATGGCTCAGGGACCATTGTGGAAGAAGAGGCAGAAAGATTGTAAGAGCCAGGGCTGGTTTGTGAGCACAGGGAGGTGGAGGCCTCCAGGTCACTGGGGCTTGCTCATTTGGGAGTGGTCACATCGAGCACAGGACCCATGTCAGCTCAATTAAATAAGGGCCCAAAGGGGAGGTGAGAAATAGGCGGCGGGCTGGCACCAGACTGAGAACTATTTGAGACTGGCTGCTACTAGGTGAGGAAGAGTATGACTTACATAGGACCACTGGATGGGCTGACTAGACTCCTGTGGAAGGACATTTGGGAACAAACACCTGAATGAATAGGACTTAGTATGTATGGCACAGTGCATGGAGTTTGGTGGAAGGATGGGGGAGGCATGACTGGGGGAGGGAGCCTGGATTCAATTGGAAAATATATGAAATTTAAGAAGCTCAATTTTAAAAAATTAAAAAAGAAAAAAAACCCCACAGAACTTCACATCATGTCCAGCAATAATAAATGGAACTGCAAGAACAAATTCATGATCCAAACTTACAGTCCAAGGTTTTCATATATTTTTCTACAGCCTTAGGTAGCTGTAGAAATATCTTCATTGATTAAGTTCACAAATATTTGAGGAAAACATAATAAATTCTGTAAATACATCCATGGAATCAAAATCATGTCTGACAAAATATCATCATGCTGTCCTTTAATAAACTGGCAAAATTATTCCAAAATGTGTAGGGAAAGGAACTATGATAACCAAAACAACTATAAAAGCAGAAAATAATGAAGGCCCAACAGTCTCCTTCTGTACAATCTACATGCAAAACTGAACTTCCAATTGAAGCCTTATGGTGTATATAAAAGCTTACTGCAAAAGGGACATAGGCATGAATGTAAGATTTAAGACTAGAAATTTTTACCAAAATACATACAAGAAAATATCATGTCCTTGTACAAATAATACTTAGATATGATATCAAAAACATAATTCATATAATTATGTCTAAATAAATTATACTTCAAAAATAAACAAAAACATCTCTTCAAAGGACAATATTAGAGGAATGAAAAGACAAATTTCATCCTGAGAGAAAATGTTTACAAATTGTGAGTTTGATGAGTCAATTATACCCTCAAACATATGAAGAACTTTCAAAACTTAATAATAAAAAAGCCAAATAGTCTAACACATAATTGATAAAAATAGATCTTAGCAAACCTCACACTAGGGATGATAAATGAAAAACTAGTAGGTAAATACGAATATATTTAATTGAATTATTAGGGAAATCCACATTTAAACTGTACCAAGAAGCTACTATATAGCATATTAATATTTTTTAGATTATTAATGGATAAATGAACAAAGATCATCCCTATCAAGTACTGGTGAAGATAGGTAGGATATACTCTAGAGTATATTCACTTAGTGCAAAAGAAAACAAAGGAAGAAAAAAGGAATTTAAGATATGAAACAAAATAGTGTACTGTACTGTGGAAATCAATGAGTTACTTTCAAGGCGTTTCTTTCCTTTTAAACATCTTCTTCATATTCTTGATAGTGCTGTATTCCAAATTTAATTCGTCACTTATCAACAATGCTTATCTGCACTGCATCCATGTCTTGGTTGTAACAAACGGTTCTGTGGAGGGCATCTTTATAGATGTGGCATTGCAGTGTAGAGTTTAACATTTCGTTAAAAAGAACCTGCTGGCCTCATATATTCTTCCACAGTGGTGAGCTCTGGAGAAACAGTTCACATGGGCACAGCACTTTTGCACATGTAGAAACCACTCTGCTTTCTTACAAATATAAAAAAGTGAAAAATTCTACTTCAGGTGTTTTTGCCTTATAGGTTGTTCCTTCCTTTCCAAATTACATTGTGGCAAATGTCACACACACTTTGCAGTGGTTTATCTGGAGAACATATCTCAGGATCCCGTGCATTAACGATAACTTTGGGGATGAGGAGAATGAGATCAGAACAATGAAGGAACAGCTACTGACACATAACCCCCTGGTAGTGTTGCTTACTGTGAGCACCAATTGATTACAAGTGTATACACTTCCTATTATCTCACTTTTTCCTCAAGATAGTAAGGAAGGAATATATTTCTTTCTCTTTTACATAGGCAATTGGATCATGGTATGAGGTGTTTAAGCAATTTTCCCACAGTTATTTAGGAGGTAGGAGGAGGAGTCAAAGATTCAATCGCATCTTTTCTAACAGAAAGGCCACACTCTGAGTTACTCCTTTATTGCTGCATTTAACCTGAATTATCCTCTGGAATTTTTATATCCAACAATACGATGCACATTATACAAAGAATTGACTATTTACATGATGAAACGTTCTGCACACGTTTGAAACACATAGTCATAACCCATTAATTCAAATAAAACTCAGCTGTAAAGCATAATGATCCAAAATTTTCTCACAACTGAGAGCATAGGAGGGGCAGAGACAAATATATATTGCTACAAGTCATGTTTTTTTTTTCATTCCTGGGCATTTAGAAAGGGTCTATCTATACATTTATTTTGGCTCATATCAGCATCTCAGCGTCATTTATAAACCTCCTTTTCTCCCTTCTTCACCACAGGTAATGGGAGCTCATGTGTTTGAATACTTTAACTTGAAGCCTGATGGAGATCAATGACATGGAACTTGAGTGACTATGGGAAACACTGCCTACCAACCTACCTTAAACATCTGATAGGATGTCAGGGGCAAACCTCCGTTCTGTTAAGAACCTGAAATTTGAGGACTTGTTACTGCACCATACTCCCCTACTGGAGTCTATCCTGACTAACACTTTCTTTTTGTGATTGCAAATTCACATAAATGTGTGTGCACACGCATGTACACACACACACACACACACACACACACACACATAGACAGAGTGACAGACAGAGTGACAGAGTGAGAGTGAGAGAGCAAGATCCCAGGAAATTGTGATGCACCAAAATAACTTTTCTTTTTGAACTTGACATAGTATGTCTTCTCTTTTCTGCATTAATTTTTTCCATTAATATATGTTTCTTTGTTCATTAATTTTTTTACATTGTCTAGATACCTTTTCAATTATTAATCTAGATGGACTCAATATTTCAGAGCATTTCTCTGCTGCTTCTTGGGAAATGCGCTTATTTATTTCTCTTTCTTAGCTTCACAAAGGTTTGGCATGTCAATTTGGCATCTTCTGTTAATTCAGGCCTCAATTATGCATACTGAACTTCCCTTTTAGTTATTGTATAATCATTGGGAAAGAGAGAACATCTATGTCATGTACATGAAATACAGCTTTCTATGCCCCTGGACTGTTGCCAAATCAAGAGGACAAGAAAGATAGGAAGAAACTTGAATTTTGGGAAAAGGGCTATCTGGGAACTCACTGACCCCTTCCAATGTGAACTGGGATGTGCGGCAAACTAGAATTGAAAAGAAGAGACCTTGCTTCTTGCATGTAAGCAGTCAGCCTCTCCTTGAACTTCAGACCATGCAAGAACAAAACACAAGTTAGGCTAATGGTACTGCATGTATAGGGTAACCTATAAACTCACTTCCCTTTCTATGAGCTGCATAAAAAGGAGAACAGCAGGAGAAGAGAAGACAAATTCTCATGGTTCAAGTGGCTGTACTAGCCAATTTTCTCTCTGGTCATAGCCCATATATACCTCTCTTCCTTCCCTGCCTCCCTCCCTCCCTCTGGCCCTCCTTCTCTCCCCCTCTCTCTTGCTCTCTCTTCTCCTCCCCTACTCACTTCTCTCTCTCCTCTCTCTCTCTCTCTGTCCCTCCCTCCCTCCCTTTCTCCCTCCTCTCTCCCTCCCTTCCCACATGCCTCTCTCTCTCCCTCTGTTTCTCCTGTTAAATTTCATTAAAACCTCTAGGTGTGTCCTTTGATATTTCAACTACCTACTCTACTGCCCTAGCACAACTAGCCAGTGAATTTCATTTTCTTGTGAACAAACTACCTTCTATTAAACCCTACACTATTGTTTGGACTCCTTTAAACATTCCAGAATTTGTTGATGTCTGTTAAGTTTTGAAAAATATGACTGTATTGTTTTACTGACTCTAAATATATAGAGATTTTCCTAATAAAACAAACCTGTCCTTAGTTTTTAGTATTTCCACAAAAAACTAAGTATATCTGTGACCCCTAATATATTCATGTCTTATGTCCATAAATATGGAAATCATGTTTATAACTTTATACTCCATTTTACAAAGAGGAATCCAAGTAGTGTATATTGACAATAAGTATGGGGGCCCAAATGCAAGGAGGGGATATTTGATGCAGAAAATCTTGGTCAATGCTATATCAAACAGTGGTCTCCAACAGACTCAGAAACATGTATTGATTACTGATACATTTCTGAGTCAGCAAGCTGATCAGTTGTATATTCTATATATAATGCTAAATAATTTCTCTTTCCAAACCAGTGAGATGATGTTTTGATTGTTTTTGTATTTATGGGTGGGCATTTGTCTATTTGATTGTGTTTATGTATCTATGTTCTTAGAAAGTAAAAGGATTAAGGACCAGAGAGACAGCTCATTGTGTAAAGTATCTTGTGGTCATACGGTGCATTTGACTCATGGGAACTCACACGGTGGAAGGACAGAGCCAACTCATGCCAGTAGTCCTCTGCCACATGTGTGCCATGGCACATACTTGTGAGTGTACACACATACACACACAAAATGAATAAATAAATGTAAAAGCTATTTTAAAGAAAATGAGGTTAGGAATAATGACTGAAAAAATGAAGAAGTCCAAAAACAGATCAAGAAGTTCATTTAACCACTGGGTTTCTTTTTCTCTCTCTCCCATTTTTTTTTTTGTTGTTGTTCTCTGAGTCAAGATCTATCTGTAGCCCCAGTTGGTCAGGAACTCACTATGCAGTCCAGGCTGGCCTTGATCTCACAGTGATTCACCTGCCTTACTTCCCAAGTACTTGGATGACAGGCAAATGTTACCAAGACTAGCTCTGGATTTCTTTTCTCCTGAGCAGTGACATCAAATAAAACTTGTGTTGGATAATCCTGGATACATCCAATAGAAATACCAGAAGAGAAAACAGTGGTCTCTGAGCATCAAATGGTCTATAGGAGGCAGGGGAATAAAAATATCATTTACAAAACTTGAGTAGCCTCATAAACCATAAACTCTTGATTTACCTGTATGTGACCTCTATTTACTCTTTATGTGACTACCAAAATACATATAGATGTTTCAGGAAATCTGTCTAGAAAAAAAACCTAGTACTGAGTTTCTTCATAATTAAGCAATTAAGCATGTTTTAAGGAAACGTGTAATGACAGTCTATGACAATGGGCTGTCTTTTAAAACTGGAATTCCTGAAGTTATGGGTTAAGGAAAAAGGCTCTCAAGTTGCAGTTGCATTAAATCCTAACAATGAGATGTCTATCTTTAGCAAATACTTCTTATTTCAAAGTGGACATCTGTCTTTCCTTTCTTAAAATTGAAATTCAAAGCGTTCTTACATCTCCTGCTCCCAGGATCCCATGATCATTTCGGTTGCAATTTCACCCTGATTTCTTTGTAAAACTGTTGCTTAGTTCTAGTTGCATTTCTTCCATGCTTAATCTCTCTCCCCCACAGGAAGCCATACACTTCCATAGTATCCGGAAAATGGAATGTTGAAGATGACTAGACAGAAACAAAATGTCCTGCAAGAGGCAGTTTGCAAACTCCTCCTTGCTGGCTGCCTACTGTCTGTTTTTAAATAATGCACAAATCAACTTCAGTGCCATGGAAATAATCAACACAGGATCAAAACCTGGTGTTTCTAGTGGAGCACAAATCAAAAGCTGTAGGAATCCAACAGCTGGAGCCTGTCTCATTATTTCCCGGTTCTTTGATGTGCCTTTCAGCCAAGTATCTTAGAGAATTACTTGCAGATATGTCTGTCTACAAATTCTACATTGCTTACATATTATAGTTTCCAACAGAGATAAATACTGTAACTGAGTTCTCATTTTCAAAATAGAACCCCCCTTCTTTTCTCGTCTTCTGTTAGGCACACAGTCTTGTAAACGGCAGAACCGAAAGTCAGCTGCATCTAACAAGAGAATCAAGTTTGTTATTGACTCTGCGATGCTAGCTTCCATTAGATCATCCATCATAGCTTTATTATGTGATCAACTGCCTAATTAATTTTGTACTGGGGTATTTAGACAGAACACTGAATGTTTCAGTGGGGTTTTGCTATAATCCTGCACCTGCGGCCTCAGAGATTTAGATATCCTCCTATCGTAAGTTCGTACTGTGCCTATAATCACTTCTGCTTCGCTAGGATCCAGAAATTCAGTCCAGCAAAATTCAGCAATATTAATTTCAGAAACACCAGAACATTTGCATCTGTGGTTATGTTGCTTTGGACTTTAATCAGATCAAAGTCACTGCAAGATATTAAGAGCGCTAGATACAATATTTTGTTCAGACAGTTTTAGCGGTTAAATCAGACACTATTTTGATTTTCTGTGCTTATCTGTTAATATGGACAGATGCAATCATGCTTTTGTATAATGACTCTTGATTGCCAGCAGTATTTGATTTTGCAACCATTCGGTAGTGATAATTAAAGATAACGGAATATCCTATGCAGTAATAATTAAAGATAGCTTTGTGAGCTTTATCACATGAATAAATGCCGTGGAAGAATCGCTTCTCTAAAGTTCATTGTGCTATGTGGATTTCTGGAAGGCCAAGTTTGAAAAGTATGAAAAAGAGACATTTAGGTGCAACGGGATTAGCTAAATCTGAGCTCATTTTAAAATTCTCATTTGTACTGGTTGCCACATGTTGAGGCTTTGTTCTTTATTCAGAAAATATCAGCAAGAATGTGTTGCTCAGAAGATAGAAAGAGAAGAGTCAAGCAATATGAATTTTGTATTTCACTTGTAAATGTTCATATATTGAATATTAAATCCGTCTTAAACTACAGAAAAGGATCTAAAAGCCTATGACTCCCCATCTTTACTCTTTAGAAGACAGAAGACATTTGAGAAAGCAGATAATCCCTCTCATAAAACCTCATTCCTCCTGGGGCTGAAGAAGCCAAAAAACAATTTAATAATTATTTCAGTCATTCAATTTGAAAATATGATCATGACTTACCACAGAAAGATACACTGAAAGGAAAACCATCAGTGGACCTAGTTTATGGCACCTGCCTCCAAAAGCACATTCATAGAAAGACAGAGATGTCTTCTGAAGTACAGTACGCCTAATCAAATTTCATCTTTGGATTCAAAAATCTCTTATCTGACATTCAGATATGATTTTGTATGTCTTATATTTGTATTTGATAAATCTCCAATCTTATAGCAATAGCTATAGTTTCTATGACCTGCCTTCCATGCACCTGCTGTATTGTTCTAAGTGATGCTTGGTAGGTAAGAACAAAGCTGAATTGATAATAAAGCCCTGTGAAAGCAAGTCAAGGTCTAGGGGCCAGGAGGGAGCCATTGGAGCAGCCAAGCTACAGCCAGGCTAGTTCTGGGGCAGTGGAAGAACCTTTCTCACTCGTCAAATCTGCATCTGTGCTCGTCCCTCCCGCTGCTGCTCAACTCTGAAGTAGGATTTAAGGATGAGACTGTGGTAACAAGAGGGACAGTTGGTGGAACATTAATCTCAGATGTTCTAATTGAGTATGTGTCAGAAAAGGGAGTTCATTGTTTCCATTGCCTTCTGAAATAAATACCAAGCAAAAATCTCCTGTCTGTTTACAGTATCACCAAGATGTAACAGTTTATAGATGTTGTACCTGTCCTCTTGTCCTACCCCATCATGATCAGCATTCCATAAAGAATAGATACTCCTTAACAATCGTGAAGGATTCATTCCAAGACTCAGATACTAAAATCTGCAGATGGACTAGTTCTTTATATAAAATGATGCAGCCCTGGCATGTCCATAGCTCACACACATTGACCTCTACAGAAGCATGTGGTTATGGAGGTTTAAAGTGAGCAGAAGATGACATAATGCATCTAGAGCATGTACAACATGGGTCGTGGAAATCAGCACCTGCTTACTTACCATTTACTATTACCAGATAGGACTTGATTATTTTTAGACAATTATTTTTAATTAATCTTTGGAGAAATTGACAGTCATTTTTACCAAAGATTTTTCTCCTCCAAGCATAACAGCTTTACTTAGAATTAAACAAAATGAAAATATAGCATCCTACCAAAGTTTGCCCAGTGAAGCAGGAAGTAAAGGAAAAGCATATTCAGTTGAATACATTCTATGAGTATTAGCACACTGACCTGTCAGGTTTATGACATAGGGCTGAATGCTTTATAACAAGAGTTTTCACAGATTCAAGTAGTCTGCTATAATGTTCATTGTGAGGATGCAGACCAGTCAATGCAGCTAGTGGGGAATGGTTTGGCTGTGGTAGAATCCTATTTATTTTTACAGGATTTCACCTGTATGGAAAGCTAGCTGAACACAGAACTATCACTCAGTCAGCTGACCCAAGTTTGAAGCAATATCCAAAAGATATGAGCTAATTCACATCTACAGGACTACAAATTCACTGTCTCTTTATAAGTCGAACAGCTTCTCCTTCATCTTCTGGCTTTCCTCTGGAATGGTTAAATCCACTTACTCATAGTGACCAGCTACAATTCTTCAAACCCTCAGTACAAAAAGCAAACAGTTTTTTTTTGTTGTTGTTATACTAAGATTTTAAAAAATAGTTGTAATTATCTTTGTGTATATATGTTTGTGCATATGTTGTATCTCTCTCTCTCTCTCTCTCTCTCTCTCTCTCTCAAGTCCAGATGAGAATACCAGATCCCCTGTGGAGTTACAAGTCATTGTAAGCTGCTGGATCTGGGTTCTGGAAACCAAATTCAAGTTCACTGCAGAACCAGGCACTCAAAACCTAAGCAATCTCTCCAGCTACCCTTCAGTAGGAAGTATCATACTTTTCACACATTGCCATATTTATTAACACATTTATTAACCATTTAATGTGTGTGGAATGATGCCATCCTTTTATTAGATTCTATTTTTTCTAATGCAAGTAATAAATGTCAATACTATCAATAAAATCAACAATAGCATTCTTGATTACTGTTTTCCTGCCTTATTCTCACATAAACTCTTGAATTCTGTTGTGTGGTTTAGCATAGGACAGTGACCTCATGAAATTCTTTTCAGCATTACAGGAGAGTTCTCTAGTAGTGAAGATACACATCCCTCTGTTGTAAACTAAGTTGTTACAAATAATTTATATCCTCTTTTGGAATTTTTTCTGTAGCTTAAGGATTTAAGTCATTGCCCAAATATAACTTGAACATTTACTTAAGGTTAAAGGATAAAAGAGGTCAATATTAATTGCTTTTCCTCTTAATAGTCTGATACCTCATTCTTATTAGCTGGGTCTTGCCTAACATAAGCAATAGTTTACTCTCTAATCGTCTCTAAAGATATTTTTCAATATTTTGATTATTATTTTTATTTTATGTGTATAATGAGTATGTGCCTGCACAAGTATAAGTCCACCCATGTCTTGTAATGCCCTCAGAGGTCAGAAGAGGCCTGGAATCTCCTGGAACTGGAGTCACGGTCGGGTGTTAGCTGCCATGTTGGTGCTGGGAATCGAAACCAGGTCCTCTGCAAGAGCAGCCAGTGCTCTTAACCACTCATCCATCTCTCCAGCCCCAAACCTTTAAAGATATTTTAAAAGCTCAGTTAAATATGTTATATATTCATAACCAGCGAATGAATAATTAACAACTGCACTCAGAGTCCTCAAAACAGTAACAATTTCATAACTATATTTAATAATACAATTTAATAATTTTACAACTACATTAGCTTTAAAACTCCTTCTCCACCCACAGCATTTAATCGCATATAGATGCTAATTCCACTTCTAGGCCAAAAGATTTCCCATCTTTGTTCTATTACACATTGACTTTGAATGGGCACACACTATTAACTACATGCTGTCATGTTCAACATGGCATTCGTATGCCTGTCACTAATTCCAGACACCATGATTAATTTTGATCCTGTTTCAGGATTCAGTCTATCCCACACTCCAGTTAGTCTACTAGTATTTCATATAATAATAAGAGGAAAACGTTGAAACACTTGCAAAGGAACCTCCATTCTATTTAAGTAGTGATGGGGGCCATGTATCCAAAAAGGCCAATTAAAGTGTTTCTTTTCTTTCTTAAAGCTGCTGACTGTATAATAACAAGTTCCTGCTTTAAAAAAGAAAAGAAATCACATACACTTTCTTGTTATTCTTACATGCTGGAGCTGAAGATGTTGGAATGTATTTCCCTACAAATGTTAGATGGATAATGTTGGTTTAGATGTCCTTGCTCTTCACTTTGGTCCCGTGTCCTTTGGAAAGATTCATTCTCTTCCAGAAAGAGCTCTAGATGTATTTCTTTAGGTAGTACCTGCTACCTTTTGATATAGCAATGCATAGTAGGGAAACACTGTTATGACTGTGGGGCTAGCAGCGCAAGCCTTGATTAGCTTGCATCAGAGATCAAACTATTTATCAAGTTATGGAAAGCTGCAGCTTTATACCTAAGAAGTAGATCAGATTTATCATTTTTATCCATCCTTCCATGCAGTGGGCACAGGCAAAAAGGGGAGCAGGGAGCATCCGTGTGCAGAAATAAGTCAGCAGTCATAACACAAAAATAAGTCTCACTCAGAAGAATATCCCTTAGTCAAAATAAGAACAACTCCAAGTACTACACGTCAAAGTAGGGGCCATGGAAACATTAGGCTTTCCTACATCAAATATGAATGTGCTTCCTGTCATGGCTCTTATTATTATTTTTTAAATAACTGATAGTGAAAGAAGAATGCACATAGGGAACTAAGTCATGACCAGTGCAAACCCAGCTGTTAATAGGGTTTCTAGTTTTAAATATTCATATATCTGCCAATAGAAAGAGAACCCATGGTAGCAATATATGAGCCAAACATCATTCTATGAAATTCCCATCATTTGGAAGTTTCTCTAATCCTAGTTGCAGATTCTGTTACATCACCACGTCCACACCTAGTCTCACTGTCTTCTGCCCCCTTAGCACTTTGTCTTCTTCCACTGTTGGTGGAAATAAATGTACTTCTCAAATAAAACTTCACAAAATGAGCAAATAAAAACCATGCCTACCTTTCATTTTTAAAAATATTTTTTAAAAATGATGTGAATATATTTGTCTGTGTGTAGGTATGTACATATGAGTGCAGGTGCCCATGGAAGCCAGATGCATCAGATCCTCCAGGAGCTGGACTTAGGACATTGTAAGCCTCCCAATGTAGGTGATAGAAATTGAACTCATTCCCTCTGGAAAAGCGGTGTGTACTCTTAAGTGTTGGTCCATCTTTTCAGTCACTACATTTCACATTTTTACCCATTTATTTAAATGGATTTTGAAGGTAAAAGAATGGCAATCCAAGCAGCCACTGTGTTCCTCTCTGATTAAATGGCTGTTGAAAGGAATATAGAAAAAAAATGCAAAGCTTTTGCATTTAAAAATTAGGACATATCCATACATGTATATCTTATAGTAAAATGGCCACAAATACTTGGCAACATCTTGTCATCTTTTGCACTTAATTTGTGATGAACCACTAAAAGTCAGTAAAACATGCTGCAGATTAAAACCTTAACATCTACATATGCTAATTATTAGATTTTTTTAAAGAATTAAACTAATACACTGGGCTAGAAATGAGATCCATGGAGAGTTTTATTTCTTAATTAAAACATGTGAATCCTAAATATGCTTTCTTGGCCAATCATATCATCTCTAAGGATATACCATAAAATCCAAATGTACCCATATATTCTAATTAATGTTTCCATCTTGGCTGACTCACTTGATAAGTTCAGAAAGTCAAAATATTCTAACCACTTCACATGCACAGCACAAGAGTTGGGTCCATACTTTAACAGGAAGACATTCCAATACAAAATAATGCTTACAATTTGAAGTAGGACCTCAAAAACGACAAAAGATGCTATTTCACATTAATATTGTACTTTGGAAGATAAAAAACTCTGATGGGAGTGATGTTAAGGTCAGCTGCTGTTTATACATGCATGTGTGGCTTTTTTTCTATCCTTAATAAGTCCATGAAGGCCATGGACTTGAGGGACAATCTATAAAAAATGCATTAGCACAATCCATTGTAAATGAATTGAAAGACATTTCTAAGCACCAAACGAGTTATTTATTTATTTAGACAGGCAATGTTTCTGCAATAATAAATTCATATGAGTTGAAAAACTATTGAATTTTATCATAAGTCAGGGCACTGTTGCTCCAATGTACTCTTAGATACAATTCTTTTAAACTAAGGCAGCCAGATAAAAAGGAGAGGAAATATTAGAAGTAATCATGGACTTGAAGTATATTTTAGCTTGGAGAAATACCTTTCAGGATAATATATGCTCTTAATTTGTTCCTCCATCTGACTTGCTGGTTTTCTTAAACTATGTTTAATTGGTTTCTGGACAATTGAAAAATTCGTTCCCAATGCCACTGCTGTGAATATATGTGTCTGTGTGCTATATGTGTACATGTGTGTGCTATATGTGTATACGTGTGTGCTATACATGTATACATGTATGCTATATGTGTATATGTGTGTGCTATACGTGTATATATGTGTGTGCCATACATGTATATGTGTGTGCTCTATGTGTATATATGTGTGTGGTATTTATGGCCCTTACTTCTTGTCAGACACTTAAATACAGAATTTCTGTTCGCCAAACCTTCCAGGCCACACGTGTGTACGTGTGTGTGGATTGAACGTGTGTGCACATATTTGTGTATGTGTGTGCAGGGAGTATGTGTGTGTATATGTGTGTATGTGTGTGCAGGTCGAGCATGGATGCATATATATGTGTATGCATGTGTATGATATGTGTATATCTGTGTGCAGGTTGAGCATGTGTGGTTTAAGTTTGTGTAGATATATATGTGTCTGTGTATGTTTGTATGTGTGTGGTGGTTGAGCATGTGTGAATATATGTGTGTGCTATATGTGTATATATGTGTGTGGTGTGGTACATGTGTAAAAATATATGTATCTATGTCTGTGCATATGTATGATGTGTGTGGTGTATATATGTGGGTGTCTGGTAGATGGATAATGGTTTGTAAGGGTTTGTGGGGGTGTGGACGTATATGAATTTGTGCCTATGTGTGTGTATGTATGGTATGTATGTGTATACATGGTTTGTGTAATGTGTTGTGTGTGTATATGTTTGTGTGTATGTGGGGGTGTGTGTTATGTGTTCCTGCATATGATAAATAGTATGTAGTATGTAATGCGTGTGCTTATGTGGTGTGTAGTATGTGATGTGTGTGTCTGTGTGTGTGTGAGAAAGAGATAGTTTCTATCCATCTTCCAGTATTCAATGTCAGGTTTCTTAAACCTCATTTTTACATCTAGTATTCTGTAATACGCATGCGAAAACCGGAGTGTTTTTAATTTTGGTAAGAGAATCCACTGAACTAGAATTTCAAAAGGAATGTTTACAAAACACTTCTTTCTGAGACCCAGCACTCTCCTAGCAAATCTTATATTTAGGTTCATAAATGTACAGTATTAACTATTTTCTCAGTTGATTCTTGTGTCCACTAATGTTTGGAGATGAGTGCTTTCAATAATTTCACAGCTCAATAAAACCTCCTCTGTAGGTTAACGAGCAAAGCCTAAATGGAGAGAATAAAGTGTCATTCTATTTGTTAGTCACACTTTGGTGGAAGCCAGAGAAAAATACTGACTGAATGCGCTTTTGGAATTGTGCCTGGCTTTTATTAATTCCTGTCATTTTTCCCTACTTTCATGAAATATAAAAATGTGATGATCTGAACTTTGGGTCCATTATATAAACTGAATTTCTGAATCCATTTGTGGAAAACTATCTACTAACTAGTGAAATGGAGACACATTTATATATTCATGCATTCATTTATGGATTTATTCTTATATCAATCACCTAGTAATGGCAACATACTTTGTACAGCAATTATTATTTTAAATCTGGGACTAAAAGGGTAATTAACAGAAATATTATTGTCTAGGAAAAAATATCTGTGACCAATAATTTGGGAACAAAATACAACTGGGTGGTTAAGATGAAGAGAGCAAATGACATCAAATGGCGGCACAGATACAGAAAATGTGAACCCTCATTCACTGCTGGTGGGAGTGCAAGCTGTTGCAACCACTGTGGAAATAAGTGTGGAAAACTGTTTAAAAAAATGCACCATATGATCCAATTATACCACTCTTTGTCACATACCCAAAAAACCCATCTTTACTGCAGAGAAACTTGCACAGCCATGTTTGTTGCTGCTCTATTCACAATAACTAAGATATAGAAACCCCACAAATGTCCCTTGATTGATGAATGGCTAAGAAACCCCACAAATGTCCCTTGATTGATGAATGGCTAAGAAAAATGTGGTACATTTGCATGTTTTTTGGTCTACTCAGTGGTAAAGAAAGACAAAATCATGCAATTTGCAGGTAAATGGATGGAACTGGAAGCTGTTATAACATGAAGTAACACAGACTCAGATAAGTCATGTATGCTCTCTTGCATTTGTGGATCTTAGCTCCAAATCCTTAGGTGTGAATAGATATCCCGATGGAACTGCAGGAGCTAAGAAAACAGAAAGGAATTATGGGGATAAAGCATAAGACAGATGTTACCAAGGGGGAAATGGGGATGATGGGGGTGTACTTTAACAGTGGAGGGAAGAGGGAGGGGTACACAGGGAAGAGCAAGGGAAGATAAATAACACTTACATGCATCTGTATAGCTGAAGGCTATATAACAAAAAATACAGTGCCATGCAGGAAAAAACTCATTTCTAGTTGTTGGCCAGGATACTCCAAGATTCTTCCAAAGTGAAACAGGCTATTCCCATAGCCCTCGATTGCCTCCCACTACTTGAAGGTAGGACCCTCTTGGTGAATACAGGACATATTTCAGACACAGCACTTGGAGCAATGGAGCTAGAACTGACCTGGAAGCCTCCTTCCTGAAGACCAGCTCTCATGGTATCAGAGGATACTATGCAAGTTGTCAAAGGAAGAAAATCAGTGGTCCTACACAGCTGTGAAGCCTAATAAACACACGAACCACTCGTCCAGCAAACTACCTATATTGGTTGTTATCTTGAGGGTAATCAAGAACTGTCTCATTGGACCTGAGGTCCACTAAATGGGAAGGAACTCATGTGTGGTACAGTAAACATAGCCACGTATACATGGCTTGTGAGGTCATAGATCCTAGAGAAAAACCTAGTTTTGTCACAACACTAGACCAGCAAAAGCTTTTTCTAACTGCACTCTAAATATGTCTTCATATTTAAAACAAGTGTACCTCCCAGTGCTCATCAAAAACATGGAGACTATTTCAGAATCCTACAAGTATTCAAATGTAGAAACTAAGTCTCTCTGAGATACCCCTCCCAAAGTGAAACATCTAGAATGCCTCTACATCTAAGGCTCAGAGAACATAGCAGAATGGGGGAAGAAAAGAAAATTAACACATCTCTCAACTCTTACCAGGGAAGCTTCCTCATGCAACAAATGGTGATTAGCCCAGAAAGCTACAACTGGCCACAGTTCAGAGAATAAGAGACTACAGAGTTCATATCCCTAGGCATAACAACTATATCAAACCTCTGCCACCCAAAGATCAGGGACCATTGCAGAAGGGTGGACAAGAAGATTGTAAGACAGTTGGGAAGTTGCTCATATGAATTTACAGCAACTGTGACAGCATGTCCAAGACCCATGCAAACTCAAACCAGACCCCCCCAAAAAAAAAATCAGCATAGAAGGGGGGGAATGGATAAGAAGCCACAAACTTAAAGAACTGTTGGCAACCAATAGCCTTCTGGTAGAGAGAGTTGTTTTCTTTATGGGAGTAACTCTAAATAGGTTGACTAGACTCCAGTGGATGAACTCATTTTGAGGGACATTTGGGGTCTTAAGGCTCAATAAGTCTTAACATATATAAAAGAATACATGAAATTAAGCCGGGGTTTTCAGATAAGGTAGGGGGTCTAAATATAATCAAGATATATTGTATGAAATTTGCAAGATTTCAATTAAAATTATAAGAACAACAACATCAGAAAGACAACTGTAGTGCTCAGTAAGGCTTGACAAAGTGCTGTGGGAGCACAATGGACTAATACATTTGCTAAGCTTGTGTGGGAAGTAAGAGGAAGTCTCAGGCAAGTCTGTGTAGCATGAGTTTGACTTCTCCAGGCAAAGATTTGCCGGCACCACAATGCAATGGTGTGGAGGAAGGGCATAGGAAACAGGTGAGTGTGGCTCCATTTACAGAGTGCATCGGAATCAATGCTAGAAGCTGAAGGACTTGAACATGGTGATTCGTTCAATGATGTACTTTTATTGATGTTTGAGATAGGTTTAGGACCTGTGTTAAGAGCTGACACTGAAGCTGTTTAGAAAGAAGACTAGGATTTTCTACCAAATGGTGAAGGAATATTTCAACAGCAGAAATAAGAGCTAAATTCACAAGAATGTAATTAAACCACGTCCCTTGTCAACAGAACAACATAATTTCATACCTCAGAATATATAGTTAAGTGTTGTTGGGAATAACATTATATAAAGCTAGCAGATTAGATTACATTGGATTTCATGTAAAGAGCTACAAATTATGACCTATGGTGTTTAGATGCTATTTTAAATGGAATGGAATAAAAGAATGCATAAACAAATTAAATGAAAATATTTTAAAAAGAATAAGGACATGATCAAAAGGATCTTTTATAATGATAATTGTAGTAACAGTCATTTTCTGTGCCATATAGAACTCCAAATATAGAGGCGTGCTGGTCATTTTTATTATTGTAGATAAATTGTGTTCTACTCATGTGTGGAATACTATACAGTACCCAAAATGTCTGAGTCATAGCTTCAAAAATAACAATTGAATCATGCAAGCAAATTAAGGTAATAAAGCACACTAGGACACAAATCTTACATTTTTTTGTATAAATAAAAATACTAGGCAAAACTCAGGCACGACCAGACAGTAAAACCATACTAAAAGTACGGAAGTGATTATAATAAAATGTAAGGCTCCTTAGGAAAAGAAATGCCAAGCGTGGGGTGACAGGAACATCGAAGGCAGAGCACGACCCAATAATGAACAGGAGCTGTTCATATGGATGGTGGCCTCACAATGACTCGTTCAGTTATGAGCTGTGCTTTGTGTTTGGGCAAATACTTTTTGAAAGCATTGATGGCAGGATAGCTTACAGGCTGGGAGGTCAGTTAGATAATTAGATAATAAATATGTTATATGCATATATACTTTTTAATATTTCAACTGCCAGATATGATAAAATTATTTCAATTATATTTTATTACTGATGCTACTTCATACACCTTATATTTTTCCTGAATATATTTTCTTAATTTTTTTATTTATTTTTATTTTAAGTATATGAATGTAATTGCATCACACGTGTGAAATACCTGTGGAGGCCAGAGAGGGAATCAAATATCCTGGACCTGCCGTTAAGGACTGTTGTTAGTCATTATGTGGCTGGTAGGAGATGAACCCAGGTCATCTGCAAGAGTAGTCAGTGCTTTTAACCGCTGAGTCATCTCTCCAGCCCCCTTAACATATTTGCTTCATCCAGAATAAATTTTGCCCTTGAAATGTTAGATTTGCGTTTCCTCTAATAACATAACTTTGGATTCATCTAGAAATCCTAAATACTTTGCTCACTTTAAGAATTTATATATTTTATAAACCTCTTAAAAGCAAAGGTGAGTAAGGAAGGCAAATTCTCTGCATCAGTTTTAAGCACAAAAATTATCTATTTTTTTAGGCTGGGTATGGTAGCATACCCATTAATCCCAGCAGAGGCAGAGGCAGGTAGATCAATGTGAATTCAAGGCCAGCCTGGTCTACATAGCGAGTTCCAGGCCAGCTGGGGCTACAGGGAGACCCTGTCTCAAAAAGACCAAAAAAAAAATCTATTTTCCAATTGACTATCAAAGATAACTTTTATTCTGTCATTCCTGTAACCAGAAACTTTTAATAGTTTATCATGACTTTAGGAGTAAAAGTACTTGAGATTATCAAACTAAAGGAGATCTCCATTTGAGTCTAGCCACATATACTTGGGACCCCAACATTCAGCAACAGAAAGCAGGAGGATGGTAAATTTAAGGCCGGTCTGGACTGCATGAGGAAACCCTCATTCAAGACTTAAAAAAATAGACAAAAAAAGTAAAGAAACAAACATAAACTTCAGAATATCCAGTCCCTTCCAACACCTCACACTCAAGGCAAACACCCTAAGAGCAAGGCCCAGGTATCAGAGAGGTAGACTAGTGCTGTCTCCCACATCAATCTACAAATTCTAGAGGTCGAATTCAAAGAGCTTCCTAATATAGTCTCACCCAGTGAATACTTTTTCAATGGTCCAGGTTTCCAATATTTTCTAATGATATGATTGTCTCTGGCTTAACCATTTGAATGAATGGTGATGTTTTGTTTTGTTTCAAAACAGGGTCTTAGTTACTATGTTAACCAGCTGGTCTGGAACTCCTAAGCTCAAGTAATGCTTCCACATCTGCCTTCCAAGTATCTGGGCCTATCTGCAGTCACCACCACACTTGGATCGAGTGATCCTGATAACATGGTATGAAGTGATGTTTACAGATTAACACCCAAGTAACTGGTTTATCTAAAATGGGGTATCTTGGAAGAACATAAAACAGGTTCCCAAAGAGATGGGCTTTATCATAATTAGATCATTGTCACAATAGGACTCAGGGTAGCTTTGGCAGCTAAAGATAGAAAAATGTGATGAGGCACTCTCTTCAATTTTCCACATAGGGAGAATTCACAACCAACTGTTTTCCATTTTGTCTTTCCTTAAAATTTAAATGTGGCAGGAAGGACGTCTTATAGGCATCACCTAGGTTACATATTAATGGGTCTAGGGATGAGAATTAGCATCAGTGAGTAAAAGTGAATATGAGGAAGAAAATAAATGGGTAAAGGCAAGTAGAATGAAAGTTTCCTCCCAGAAAGATGAAGGAATCCTGGAAAACAGAACAAAAGTCCACATAATTCATCTAATGTTAACCAATGAATAAATCCTTTTAATCAAAGCTAAAACCTCCCTAGAATTGCCCATCACATATGTAACAACTAGCAAAGCCCCAGAGCTGTACCCCTACAAAGTCCTGTTGTCACTGAAATAGGAACAACCTCTCTGCATGCAACAAAGGCTAGTTGAGAACACTAAATGTCAAAGTAGTAATCCAACTTTACAGTAAAGCTCTGCACTTTCATAAAAATGGCCAGGAAACATTAAACTTCTCAACACAATGATGAGACAGTCTCTTCTCTGGCAACACCTTCCTGCCATTCATCTTCACATTTTCAGCGCAGAGCTTGCTTAACACATCTACGTCTTCCTTTAGTGGATGAGACTCCCACATGAATCACAGCTGCCTTGCCCAGCCCCTCCTGCTTTCAATGCTGGGCTTTGGATGCAGTCCTGGACAGTCCATAGCACTCCAGATGGGTCTGGGAACAGTGCCATGTGCCTCACTGTCGATCCCAACATGATTTTATGGCCTTATGTCAAAGCACTGCACAATGCTATCCGGCAAAAATGACATTTCTTAGTCACAATAATAATGACATAAGGCACTGTCTTCATAACCCTTCCATTTCGGAGAAAACAATTTTCTACTTATTTTCTTAAAACATAGGGGCTGAGTGGCTGCTGCAGTTTCTGCAGTGGACACTCAACGCTAATGAGCAGCAGCCTATGGTGACCCACTCCGAATGGAAGGCTCACAGTGTGACATTCTGTTTAAGTGGGCTAAATGATTGGACATCACTCACAGGAGTTTAAAGGTCTGAAGAGACGGCAAAATATTATTAATTCAATATCTCTTTAATGCTAAAAAGTATGGCCAAAGGGACCCTTTGACAATTTCTTGGGCTATCAGAATACCTAATTGGAGATTAATCTCTAATAACCTCTTAATACCATTCAATGAAACCCAAACAAGAAAGAAATTGTCAGTTCAGTCATGTCATTTACAACTAATGGTATGGAAAACTATTTAATCCATTGCAGCCACAGATGGGGGCATTTCACTTTTTGCCCTGTCTCTCCCTGGCCAATTAAATACAGTGTCAGCTAAACACTAAAATTAGAAATAGGAACTCCTGTCTCCAGAATTAACTTCTTCCAATGCTTTCTTGACTAATGCTTCAGATTTTAGGTCAGTGATGGACACCAAGGGCTGCCCTCCTTATAATCCAAGGCTAGGTCCTCTTTCATAGATTTTAGTAGAACTGAAATGGTGCCTTTTAATTGTCAACCCGAATCCCCAACACATAGGCAACTTCACAGGGACAGATATCTATCTTGCTTAGTAATGTATCCTCATACCTGGAAAAGTACCTGACTGGGTAAGTAAATACCAGGTGTGGTGGCACATGCCTTTAATCCCAGTACTCTGGAGGCAAAGGCAGGCAAATCTCTGGGAGTTCAAAGCCAGCCTGGTCTACATAGTGAGTTCCAGGTCAGCTGGGCTACAGGGAGACCCTGTCTCAAAAAAGACCAAAATATGAGAAGAAAATGAATGAATGAATGAATGAATGAATGAGTGAGTGAGTGAATATGCTGAGGCCTGGTTTCTAAATCTATTGTGTCGTTGTATATTTACTCTTGCACGACTATGATTATTCCATTACTGTATTAGTTTTGGAAGCTGCAATAAATGTTGACATTTCTATCCTCTTCAGCCATTAGTGAAGGTGTCTCTGGTCATGTAGGTCTGGCAGCCAGTGGTTTTCTATGTGTAATCACAGAGACCTAGTGCATGACAGACACACAAAACAAGAATCAAGGTCCCAGAATGATAGTGCATACTTTTAATTCCAGCTCTCAGGGGGCAGAGGCAGGTGGATCTCTGTGTGTTCTAGGTCAGCTTTGTCTAAATGGTGAATTCCAGGTCAGACATGACTAGATAATGAGACCCTGTGTTAAAAACAAAAACAAAACAAAATAAATAACACCAACAAAGAATCCAGGCACAGATGTTCTTTACATTTCTTCCCCCAGTTATTTTTCACTCAACATATTGTCTTAATGACCCTTAATTCTCTTTGTCTACTCTAAGGCATGTCGTCCTTGGATTTTGAGAGAAATGATTCTCTAGTCAAGGGCTATCATTCTCATACAGCAGGAACTGTGAGAGGGATAAGGAGTTCCACTTTCATAGCTTTGGTGTCATGCTTCCTTTCTCTTTTATTTCACACCAAAATACTCCCCTTCTTTGCCTCTGTGGAAGACTCAAAGTTAGTATATACCCAGCCCTTGTTGGACGACTCTCCCAAACAACCTCCCCTAAACTTTGTGAAGACTTGATGCCTTCCTTCTCCTTTTTCTAATCAAACCAGTCTTCACCCATCTGCTGTCCTCAGGAGTCCCTAGTGTAACAGATTTTCTTTCAAATTCATTAATTCTTAACATTACTATTAATTGTAACTAGTCCAATTTCCTTCCACAGGTGGCCATAGAGTTTTTAGCCTGACAGAAACTGATTTCATTATTACCTTGCTTTGTATCTCAAAATAATTCAACTAAATATGTGATGAATTTATCTCTAGAAGGTCCTCATTTAAATCCCCATTTGAGGGAGTTGGGGAGATGGCTCTGTGCATACAGGACTTGCCATATAGAGTTGAGTACCTGAGTTTGAGTTCCAAGAACAGACATAAAACCAGACACAGTAAGATTCACCTGAAATCCCAATGATGCTACAAAATTGGAGGCAGACAGGAGAATTCCTGAATCTTGTGGACCAGCTAATCTATCATACAACAGATAAACAACAGAGACTCTGTCTCAAACAAGATGGCAGAAAGTGAGGACCAGCACTCAAGATTGTTCTCTGCCCTCCACTTGCTTGTGGTGGCATGCACATAACCCCCTCGCCCCCCTTCACATTGGCACGTACACACAACATACACACACTTACCATACACACAGGCAGCGGTGGTGGCTGGCTGCAATCCACCTACAGGAGGAAGAGGTAGCTATCTAGATTAACGACTACAAATTTGTATAGTCAGTTCTCTCCATCCACTGTGACCTGGGTTCCAAGGTTTGAACTCAGATCATTAGGTCTACCTGACCAGCACTTCTACTTGCTGAGCCATCTCACCAGTCCCAAGATTTTAAATGTCTTAACTTCTACAAATTGTTAACATCTTAGAATAAAGTAATACATCATAACAATACAATGTAAAGTACTAGATCCCAAACTAATTTTTTGTTTTGGCACCTGCAAGTTTTTGACTTGATACTGAACTTTCAAAAAGTCTGTTCTACCCCCAAAGAGAAGTTGTCATAGTAGGATGTGTGGGAAAAGGATGTTAAATTATGGTTCAATAGTGTAACAGGAAGCAAAAACTGATAGAACCAAGGAAAATAAATTTCTCAAGAATATTTACAATTACGTCTACTTTACTTATGACCCTTGAAAGAAGGAACCATGGCAGAAAACACACAGCGTGCCCTGTCAGCTCCAAACTACTGCTGAGGCTTGAAGAACACACTCTTTGGGGAGATCAGAGCATGCCTCAACAAATTACTTGCACCTTATAAAACCTGGGAAGGGAGCCCCTCATTGTTTGCTTATAGAAAAACACCTGTCTTTGTGAATAGAAAATGGGTCTGAACTAGCCATTGGAGCAGAAGCTAAATGATGGCTCTGGGTGAAGTGCTCACTATGCAAACATTACAACCAGAGTTTGGATACCTAGCTCTCAGGTTATGAAAAAAAAAAAAAAAGGTGTCTCTAACTCCAGCACTGGGGCAGATCCCGGCAGGCAGATCTGCAGAGTTAACCAACAAGCCAGTGTAGTCTAATTTGTAAGCTCCAGGTTCAGTGATGAACCTTGTCTCAATAAATAAGATGGATAATGATAGAAGAGAACACTAAATATTGAACTCTGGCCTCCACAAACAAATATGCAAAGCATATATGTGCCTTCAGAGATGTGTATGGACAGACATAAACATGTACTTACATACCCACTATGCACACATGTATACACATGAACATAAAGAGGAGCATGCACATTTAACACACACACAGGTTGAGTAAAAGGTGTATATAATACTCATGAAGTCAGAGTAATCGACTGGGATGGGGTATTAGATTAACTTCATTTAAAATCTCATACATGAGGCCAACTAGGGCTTTGTGTTTGGCTAACAGGAAGGGGAGAAGCTAAAATAGAAACAAATTATGGAAAATAAAAAATATATTTTCCTTTGATTATCAGTTGAGAAATATCCACAATATCTCCAATTAATACTTCTATGTTAGAATCTAGCTAGTTATCTTGTTCTTAGAGAACTCTTCCAGCCAAAAATTTTTGAAATATCATTGACGATTTTACTAAATAATGCTCTGAAATCCAAATGAACAAGTCACCAAGGACAAACGATACCCCTCTGGTAGATTTCACATAAATGATCTCCGTTAGCTTCCTTTCATCGAGATTTTTACCAATTAATTCATAAATATTAGCATTTCATTAACTGCACCAATATTAACATTTCATGTCAGTGGGGATTTTTAAGCAAATTTCTAATTACATTCAAAAAGTAAAACAAGAAAAAGCTTTTCTAATAATGCTGGTATTAGCAGGCACTAGAATTAGTTTTGTCTTGAGTACACACACATTCTTGTATAAAATTTGTTGCTCTGAGTTTTAACGATCAAATTCATGAGCACATTATGAATAACACATACTGAGTACCATTAATTGGCTAATGAATTTCAATGCTTAGAATGGATTTAAGTACCAATTCAGACATCTTCTGTATCTTTTTTACCATAAGAAAATCAATTTTAGGTAAGTAAAACATTTTCTATGTGGTAATTTAAGTAATCAATAATTTGAATGAATATTCAATATAGTTTCAGAATACTTTCATTTTGATCATTTTCCTAAGCAAAACAAATGTTTCTATGGCATAAAAAAATAAAGCAGGAAGTTCTGAGGGGAAAACGGCCTTATTCTTGGCTGTAGTATACGATCAGTACACTTCCACACCTTTGAGTTGGTTCACTGTCATAATACTAAATTTTATGCTAATCGCCATTCATGATTTAATTTACATGAAAGCTATTATTATACCAGCAACATCTTACAGTAACTAAGATGAAATCTCGTTTGTTTAATAACCACTTATAGACACTCCTATGAAATTTGGAAACATTAAATTTGGAGTTTCAACTGGCATTAAATAATTTTGTGTATCTCTCTCAGACCAATTTTAATTTCAAGGGAATTATTAAATAACTGGCTTCTTTTGAGGAATAACAAAAATAGACCTGGCTACTGAATCATAACCACATTATGCCAAAATTCTGATTTTCTCATTATCCATTTTCCTACTTGGGAAAATTCCCTCATGGGGAAGTAATCTGCTTGGTTTTTTCTAAGCACTTCTAGAGGGTAGGATTCTGTCAGTCAATTCCCTTCCTCTGTGGTTTCAACCAACTGTCCCATCATTAGCATTCTGAGTTTCCTGTGTTCTGTGTTTTGTACATGCTATGCTATTCTTCTAGGTAATTCCTAACCTCTAAAATCTCATGTTCATCCCTCAAAATCTTTCTCTGATGCTTTCATCTGAATTAGAAAATTGCACTTTGACCTTGGATATCTTCTTTCTTTAGGTTCTCAGCATTTATTTGATCATGCATTATCTATTCATGTGTATTTTATTGTTTACTCCCAGATCTCAGAGCAAACTAACTCTCAGACTAAAGATAGGGGAAATGCACATTTTGGTTACTCTTCGCTACTGAGAAGTGCTTTGCCCATACTTAGAACTCAATAAATATCCATGACTGAACAAGTGTTTGTTTATGACTTAATAAACTACATAGAATCTGTCACAGCATCATTACAGCCATGCATTAAGTGGGTATTAAAAAATATGCTCCTGAGTCTTCAGAAATTTAAACAATATGTGGTATAATATGCAGAAAATATAAGGGTGGGAATGGTGGCATTTGCCTTCAATACCATCAAGTTCTAGGCTAGGTATGGCTACACAGTGGGATCTTTACTCAACAAAATAAAAATAAAAAAGAAAAGAAATAATAATTTCATCTATTTGGGCTGGAGACATGACTCAGTAGTTAAGAGTGTACACTGTTTTAACTGCTCTTGAAAAGGACCCACGTTTGGTTCCTAGCAACCACATGGGGCAACTGATAATCACCTATAACTCCAGCTCCAGGGAATTTGACATTTCCAGCCTTTGAGGGCATCTTTACTTATATTACATATCCACAAACACATACACACACGCACACACACACACACACACACACACACACACACAAACACAAACACACACACAAATAAAACAAATCTTTAAAAGAAAAAAAATTATATCAGACATAATTCCCCTTAGAAACTTTTTAAATACTACTTTTAAAAGCCCCCAGTTATAGGGAAAACAGGTACATTACAAACATGTCCTATTTCTTTTTTCTTTTAGATATTTTATTATTTTTATTTTATGTGTATGAGTGTGTTGCCTGCATGTGAGGGCACCCGTGTCGTGCAGTGCTGTGGAGGTCATAAGAGGGCTTCAGATTCCCCTGGAACTGGAGTTCAAGACAGTTTGTAGCCACCATGTGGGTGCTGGGAATCGAACACAGGTCCTCTACAAGAGCAGTCAGCGCTCTTAATCACTGAGCAATCTCTCCAGCCCCACAAACATGTCCTATTTCTAAGCATATCTGTTCTGTATCATATAAAACAAGACCCACTTTTGCTTCTTCAAAATGTAAATATTGACTCTTTAAGAAGACACAGCAGCTATACATCTGGTAAAGTTCTTGAACTTTAAATTTTTACAGTAGCTTTTTGGATTGCAATTAGAAAGAAGAATGGAAATTTAAAAAACTTAATTGAAATTTATAACATGGTCAAATGCTATAAACCTGATGCTTCAAAATTTTCTACTATTAATTATTCTAGATTTTTCATGTAGGAAGAAGAGATGCCAAAAGCAGAAATCCCATATAGTGACTTCCTCCTATGGATCTGCATCTTAGGAAAAGTCAGTAACTGCCATCCTGATTGACTGAGAGCAACAGAAAACCCCTGAGGCCTTCCGGTTCAGTTGGGATCATAATGATAGACTAGCAAGATAAAAGCCTGCCAGAATGTTAGCTTCAACTGTATGACAATGCCCTCCCCAAGAAGATATGATGCTGTGTGGATGAATATAGATTGAAAATGTGGATGCTGTCAGCAGCACCAATTTCACTCAGCAAGCCTGTACACTGGGAGGATGCTGAGTCTGCTCAGGATGAGGACTCCAGCAATGTGTAAAATTCCTTTTCGCAGCTGGAAACTCTCATATGTCTAGTTCTATGAGTGAGAAGTTGGGGGTCCATCATCATGTTTTGGCTTAGAGAGACAGGAGCGCAAAAATCTGGCCCTGTTAGAAGAAAAGGAGTATGCCTGGGCCTAATGCTGGGTGTGAGGGAGGATTCACACACAGCTCAGAAATCAAACCTCTTTCTAGGATTCTGTGAGCCATCTCCCTATACACCCTGATGCCACAGGTATCAGTTTTCTTCCCCTCCACATACTGAACACTGCTGTCATCATTTTCATTATTTCTCTGATGGATTCTCTCCTGTGGCAACAGAACAGAAAATTTACCCTCCAGAAGTGAAGAGGATGGAATCTTCTTTTTAAACTCTTCCTCCAAATGGCAGACATAGAAGGAAAACATGGGAATTCCACCTTACACTGTTAGCATGAGGAAAAACACTGACTTTAAAATTAGAATACTAAATTGTATTTTCCTAGCTGAGAGATCTTAAGTCACTGAACTCTCGAGGCACCATACAGACTTAATCATATAACTAATATGAAACATGTGGAAACTCGGTAGAAATATTAGTCAATGGCACTGTTAGCACCATAAGCACCACCATCATCCAATCATTCACATGGCTGCTCTACTTTATGCACTTAGTGGAGGATGAGGCTAATGTATATCAATTAAAAAGCCATTTCTTTAAAAGAAGGAGCCATTCACAGCATAAAAGTTCACCTGAAATTTCTTTCTCAGATAAATTGGAATGAATGTGTTTAGATTCTCACCTAAGAGAAATGGTAAGGGGAAAGTCCTTTCTGTGACATAACTATGAAAATGTTCTGACATTTGGAATGAGAATGAAATATTTTCACTAAATATTAAACTGTCATCGGACTATGCACCTGTGGGGCATGTGTAATTCAGTCCTAGCCATTCAATAGTAATTTTTAGTCCTTCTGCAATATAAATGAAATCTTTTGCATTTTCTCAGTTCACTGGAAAGGACTGCTTCTTTTCTTATTAGGAATCACTGAGTAGATATATTGCTTTTGTTTTAAGTGTTTTGTTGATAGTATATAAATTTGATGGCATTCTAACATTACCTACATTATATCTGTATTATATAAAGATTCTTTTCCTCTGTAATTTACTAAACTGATTTTATGAAAGAAAGTGCTTGAGTTTTGAACTTTAAGTATGTTTAGGATGAGGGGCTGGAAAGATGGCTTAGCAGTTAGGAGCACTGGCTGCTATTGCAGAAGAGCAGGGTTTGAATCCTGGCACCCACATGGTGGCTAACAACCATCCATAACTCCAGTTTTAGCAGATTCAACACCTTCTTTGGCATCTGCAGGTACTGAACATCACAGGTACACTTACGCACACGCAGACATAACATTCATACACATAAAATAGAAATAAATAAATTTAAAAAAGAATAGGATGAATGATTTTAAATAACCATCTTTCTTTTAGAGAATTAATGAATATCATTTCCATTTAGTCTCTATAAAACATTGTTTTTTTAATTCCTTTTTCTTTCTATGCTATCTCAATCTAGAACCACTAAAACTCATGGAGTTAAGTATTGTTGGGGGCTTGAGATATGGTTCAGCAGTTAAAAGCACTTGCTGCTCTTCCAAAGGACCCGAGTTCAAGTCCCAACACCACCATCAGATTGCTCACAACTGCCTGTAACTCCAGCTTGAGGGGATTTTACACACTCTTCTGGCCCTTCTAGGGCACCTACACCTAAGCAAAATCCTTACAAAAGAATTAAGTATTACAACATCATTTTATATAAGCCATATATATGATTTGAAACCGTATTAGTCATTTATTTTAGAAGAGAAAAACAGTCGGTTCTGTCTTTCCATTACCTGAGATATGGAAGAAGAAAAAGAAAATGATCGCATATTTATTGTGAATATATTGTTTATTTACTTTTTATTTTTTTGCAGATAGAGACTTTCTATGTAGCCTGGCTGACTTGGAATTTGCTATGAAGTCTAGACTGGTGTTATACTTGGAGCGAGCCTCTTGCTTCTGCCTCTGGAGTACTCTGATTACAGGTATGTGCAGCACGGACATATTACGCTTTACATACCTACTTAAATATCACCCTCCTATAGAGGCTGCACAGAATGAAAAGTAAATCAGAATAACAGAATGGTTGAGAGGATTAAATACACAGGAAGCATCACCTAAAAAACCAGAAAAAAAACACAGATTCAAATTCCAATAACATTCTTAAACTGTCGTAACCATATAAAGGAGTCACATGAAGATTAAAATCTTATTAAAGTGTGGATTTGCTGTGTTAGGTTGGTATGGAGGTTCTACACTGTAAATATCCCATAGGAAAAGTTGATGCTACTTGGTGGCTGGTTATCCATGAGCATCAAGAAATCTGATGATCCAGGGAAGAAAGCAGACTAAAAGGAGCACATAACATAGGGGATGACAGCAGATAGCACATCAAAAATAATTCAGAAGAGAGCACTGAAGAAGAAGAAGCCAGATGGATTAGAGAAAATAAAATGTAATAGTTTATATTTTGTTAAACAGGAGGTGCCTTCTCTGTCCCATCTAAGAAATTCCTGCTTATCCCATGATTGAAAATGCCTTTTAATTTTGTTCTAAAAGTTTCTTATTGGGTATCTTTTCTATCTTAGTTCATTCTCCATTTGACATGTCTAGATATGTATTAGGTACCAATTTCATACAATTAAATAAAAATAATTTTTAAAACTCTATAAAAATGGGCAAAATAGTTGGGTAAATATTTCACAAGGAACAGTAAAGTCAAGCAAAGAGCTTAGCAGCCTTATCCAGGAAACATAAATTAAAACCACAAAAGGATTCTATCACATACCTGCCATAAAGGTCAAGATTAAAATGACTGAAAATATCAAGAGCTAGCATGAATGTAGACTGCCCAGAACATTTATATACAATATCTATATAAAGTATCAGAAAGTGACGTGGAAGCTTCATACAGAGTTGACTATGCATTTACACCATGTAGCATACATTCCTAGGAATTTATACTAGGGAAATCAAAGAATCTTCAGAAGAGAATTTACACAAGACTTCTCTTAGCAGATTTATTCAAATTGGTCTCAAACTCTAGATAACCTAAGCACACTTAAATGGGAAAATAGCCTGATATATTACAGTACTTTGAAAAAATGGAAAGCACTCAGCAGTGAAAAGGAATAAGTTACTGCTATACATAACAGCTTGCATGAAAGTGAAAGATATTACTGTGAGTGAAATACAGCAGGTGCAGGAGAGTACACGCATGTGATTCGATTTATTTGAACTTCTACAAGAGAAAAATGCAACAGACACTTTGTCCACACCCCTAGAGGCATCAAAGCTCTTTATTTGGAATGTTCTGGATTTATACATTTGTAATATGTCTAGATAGTTAATGGTTTACAAAGTTTTCAAACTTCCCCAAACTCCTTAAGCCATATGCTTATTTAATGTATATAAATTGCCTCTCAATTTAGGAAAAGATAAAATGGAGACAAGGAATCATTGATCATATATGAAAGGAGTATTTCAGTGGTGCAGTTGGCTGACCTTTACTTCAGGCAGTGAAAGAAAAGAGGAAATATTGTGTACTCAGTTGAAAGAACCATGGAAGTTTCCTGTCACTGTTTAATTTAGGGAACATCTGGCTAAGTATTTTGTACAATAGGTAGAATTAGGAAATGAAAGATTAAATCATATGTTAGATCAAGAAAGACCTAAAACTGAACTTCAATGTTTGTGAACAAGGTAAAGTCATCACCAGTTCCACATTAGCGGGAGCAAAATTTTCTTTAGGACCTTAATTTCTGTTTATGGATATTTCTTTCTTTCTTTCTTTCTTTTTTTTACTTTAGTTTTTATCTGTAACAATTTTAGGCTATATTATTACTGCAAAAAGCTAGGTACAAGTCTGGTAAAAACCATTCTAAGAGTTTTAGCAGTTATCAGGCATATTTGGCTTTTAACAATAGATTGCATTCACCCTCTTTATTATTTAGTAAAGCATGTGTTCAGTGTTGAGAAAACTTGAAGAAAAATGTTATTCATGCTCAAGGAACACAGACATCAAGTAAGGTTAAATTTAACAAGGGAAGAAGCCACGTAAATGCCCTTAGCATTTCACTCCCTGAGCCAGTGGTCTTGGCTCCTTTAGAGTTTTCATCATGATTCTAAGAGCATAGGTTTCCCGTGGCAGTCTGTTTTCACATCCTCCTATCTGAAGGAAAAGGTTCTCTAGAGCTTATGAATTTTAAAATGAAATGTTACCTCAAATTTTACCAGGAAGAATTTTATGAAAGCTCCTCGAATAAGGAGACAGGTGAGGTGCAACAAAAACAGAAACAAGAAATTAGAAGGCAAGATGGGCAGGTGGAGGGTGACCCTGGGTAGCAAGAAACTTTGCTACAGCTACATCTAAGCCAAACACTAAGAAAGGTGTTTGAACTCCACACATTATGTGGCTGGGACACTTTTGAAACTCCAAGGCCATGCTAGGTCCTTCTAGAAAGACACAAATGTAGCCAAAGTCACTTGCTAATATTTTCTTAGGGAGTACATATCTTAACTCATCATGTTTTTCACTTTCTAGCTGTACATTTGTCATTAAGAAATTTTATGAATGTATGTGGTGGTTTTCCTGGTTCTTTAACATAATTTTCAGGACTTGGAGAAACTGAATTTATTGTACTGGTGAAAATAGTATAATTTTCATTATTATGATTCACCAGAGACTATACTGGATTTGAAAAGCAAATGCAGTAGAGAGATTAATACATAGAATACACAGCACAAAGAATTCTGGGTTCGAATGCTCATGACATCTCCACCTAAGAGGTTTTCCCTTGAGAGTGGGAGTCTGCAGTTCTGAGAAAAATTTGTAACACAGTGTTGAATGTTATGATTGTGAAACCAGATCATAGAGTTCAGAAATTACTTAATCTCCTTGTCTCAGTTTAGTCACGTGTACAATGGGTCATAATAATATTAATACTTTCTTCTCAAGTTTGCTGATAGGCATGAATAAAATTATGTAAAAATGTTGAAATAATACCTTCCAATCATAGACAACTAATAAATAGGACCAATTATTATTGGAGTGAAAGACAAATGAGATTTTGATTCCAGTAGTTTCTCTAATTAATTAAAACATTTTACTCATGCACACACCAAACACACACACACACACACACACACACACACACACACCACTGAATTTACCTTTTAAAATGTACCTTTTAAAAGGTATATTGAAAATTCAGAGCAGGAGAGATGGCTCAGCGGTTAACAGCACTGACTGCTCTTGCAGAAGACCCAGGTTCGATTCCCAGCACCCACATGGCGGCTACGAATCATCCTTAACTCCAGTTCCAGGGGAATCCGATGCCCTCTTCTGACCTCCGCAGCTATGCACAACACGAGTGCACTCACATACATGCAGGCAATACACTCATACACATAAAATAAAAATAATATATAAAATATTTTTAAAATATATATTAAAAATTCAATGTTTAAATCCACATACCTACTACTCTGGATCCAGGAATCTTCAACATACAATTCAAACTAAATTCTACTCTGCTTTCATAGCCAACCCAGAATCCATTTATTAAATGCCTGTCAAAATTTCTGCATGTATCTAGAAGGATTTTAAACTATCATGCACATACTGCATCCCACTCTGCCCCTTTCTGCTCCCTGTGGATGTTTTTAACTATATCTCTTTTCTGTAATACCCAAAAGAAAGTTGCTGTTCCTTGTTAAATACCTTGGTTCTAATTCTCTTATATTACATAGCTATACCAGTTATTTTCAAGAGCCTTCTAGCTTGCTTCCCACTGTATAGACAGTCAGCCCTGAAATCTTTAATTACTGTTCAAGTTTTCTTTCCTTCCTGGTTTATTCACCCCAGGCTGATTTGTGTCTTCTGTCAACAGTCCCTACAGATGAAACTGCTTCTCAATTAATGTACAACCGCCCCTCCCTCCACCCAAGGATTTATTAAAAAAAAAAGAAAAAAAAGCCTCCCATTCTGCAAAGAATGCCACTTAGAAAGGTTGTTAATCACCACACGCGTGTTCTGAGCTGTATTGTTCTGAACTGTATCACGCTGCTGGGTTGTAGGCTCTGCAGGGCATAGCCTTTGTTTGCCAAGCCCTGCCTGACTATTGTTCAGAGCAGTGCACACTGATGACACTGTGGCAAACACAAACAATGGCTCTTTCCACATTTTGCCATTTTAATTGTCAAATGGGGTCATATAAAAGCACAATTCACACAAGGCATTGAGTACGCAGCCTCTGAAATTGCTCAAATAAGCCATTTGAGCGGTAAAGGTTGCCTCTCTTTTTTAAAATTGTAACTTTTAATTTTTGTCCATTTGTCATTATTTTTCTCTAAATCTTCCTGAAAATCAACTATTTCTACCTAAATGACTTTGATTACTTAACTGACTCAGGAGAGAAATATCTGTGTGGGGTGTACAGTTGTTTCCCCAAATGCCAGACTCTAAGGATGATAAGCAAAATCTCCAGGAATTTTCACAAGTTGCCTCTAAACATGGTACCAGTAAAGATTCCCTAGAAGAAGCCACTATTATCACCACCAACAGCAGACTGCCCATGTTCTATTTCATGTAAGGGAGTAATCAAAACAGAAATAATCTCTGGCAGAGGCATAATTTGCCTTTCTGGGAAACTCAGACATGGTAAGTGTAACAGTTTAGTCACTGGACAAGCATTCTGCTTTTGTGTGACATAAGCCTCCAAAGTACATCTCGGTGGGACTGTGTCAGAGCATCACTGGAGTCAGTAACTTATTAAATGCAATGGTGATTGAATGAGCAAGGCTCTAGGTAGACTTGAGTGGAGTCTGAGAAATGGCATTCATACATGCAGATGACACACAAGTCAACACCCATAAACAAAAGCAAACTCCAGGAAAACTGACTTACAAACAGATCCACTGCACAGTTCAAAACATCAGTATTTTTCCAAAGTCACATACAGAAGCATGGATAACTTTTAAATCATATATTTTAGAAATGTTTTGCAGGTTTATATGATGATTATTGATCTCTAATCTTTGAAGGAAAAGATGAAATATGGAGTTGTCTATTCTTCCACTAATTCCCCAAGGTATTTATTGAAAAACAGTTTCCTAGCTTCCACTTAAGAGGTATTAACCCAGCTCTTCTAGGAGATAATCACACATATTTGTATTTTCTAAATTCTCAGTTGAGTCTCATAAATAGGTAAGAGCTGGTATGGTAAAATACAACTGGCAAAGTTAAGCATTGGTTTATTACATGAATTGTTTAGCTATTTCCAGGTACCTTCCTGTAGTCCTTTAGCATTCTAAGCCTCCTTTTGTAAGGTGGAAAAGAAGAGACTGGACTGAGTATTCAGGGAGGGACTTTTGTCCTCCATAATCCATTCTATGATTCCAATATGAAGAAGTACATAGTTTTCTGATTCATCTTTAGATATCTGAGAGATTATGGAAGCATATTAAGAACAAAGCACATGCACTTTGTAATTTTCTTGATATGTATAAGTCAAAGCTAATTTCCAAGAAACATTTTCTACAACATTAACAAGGATGCAGAAAAAGAGTTGTCTGAGAAATTTGGATGGTGGGAGTGATTAGAGGAAGAAATGCTAAGTGACTACTTGATACAAAGATTAAATTAGGTCTTAGAAGATTCTTTAAACATCTAGTATAAAGATAGAACAAGACCCTGGAGAACCCAATAGATTATTCTAAGATGTTTTCATAAGATAATGGAGGCTAATGTGAGGCAGTAAATAGTAATTGTCATATTAAAGCATTCAAACCACCTTTATAACTATTTCTGGACACACACCCCCTCCCATGCTGATAGATTTACTTGCTGCTAAGTCCTTTTCCTCGTCTTCTTTAAAAAAAAGCATTTTACATAATCTGGCACTACCTATTTTACATATGTGGCATTTTGCTTAGCATTAAAATCATTTATTTGGAGAAGATTCTTTATAGATTATTCTAGGGAACCGCCTGCTACCCTCTTTATGTAGCAGCAAAAATGCAGGGCTGCTAGCTTAAATGTGTCTTCTTTTAACAGCTTGTTGAGCTAGGGAGCCGAACAAGAGTATAAACATTATTAAAATAGTCTATAGAGCTAAATGTAAGGAAGCAAATGCCAAAAATTCTCCAACAGTGGCACTGAATTGACAGAGAATGCATTTGCCAGTATTTACACTCTCGTTTTACTATGACTTACCAAAGTTCATGCACCAGCAGCGTGTTCTGATCTGTAAGCTCTGACTGCACACCCTCTCTTCCCAACGTCTCTGCAGGGAAAACAACAGGTGTTTCTAGTCAAATAATCCAATGGAACACAATAAAGACCCCAGTGGGTTTTGTAACCCACAGATTTGCTTTAAGATTTTCTTTTAGTGGTCTCTTTTACTTTTGCTGGTCTTTGTAACACACACACACACACACACACACACACACACGAGTTGTTTGTACAAAGCCATTTCCTTCTCATTGTCTAACTCATCTCAACAATGTTTTTAGCCTTGTAACAAAAGCTCAAAGCAAAAGAGTCCAGTGGATACATTTTGTGGCTTCCATATAAACATGAAGATGTTTTATTATGCCAAAGGTTTCATATGTAGCGACCCTTGCTCTTTGTAAAACACTAGCTTCTCAATACCTGTGCATGAGCAGAGTTCAAATGTAGAGCTGAGACAATAGCCAAGTCCCTAGAATTCTCTTTTGAATGGTGCGTATGAGAGTGTAGCAAACAGCTGAGAAGTGGTTTCTGTCAGGCATGAATTTTAATGTGTTACCCTCTGGTCTCTTGCAGGTCTGAAGGTTTTGTATGGATAAGGCAGAAATTTACTCATGCTCCGAAAAAAGATGATGTTACAGGCTGTTTTCCTTGGCAACAGGATGTATATTCAATCCCTCCAAGGAGACTAACCCTGCCTGACAGCTGGAGAATCTTACGTTACTTGAATTGGTTTTTCTTGTAGTTAATCCAGTTCCAGGCATTAATTGACAGTGGCTGGACATGACAAGGCTATTTGGGTTTTTGCTTTTTTTAATGTATAGAATCTAAAAGATAAAAGAAAATTCCTGAGGTTGCAGGTTACAAGTTTGGATAACTCATTAGAAAATCTCCATCGAGATACAGGAAATCTTGTTCTCTGCAATTTTTTGTATCAGCACCTCATTTTTAAGACTAAAGTCTTGGCTGTTCTAATTTGCTTCATGCTTATCCATCATACCCTACTGTCAAATGTGTGAACACTGTTAGCTATTAAAAATTCTTTAAATAGATTTTAAACTCCTGAAAGATCTTAAAAATTAAGCTGGAAGTAGCACATTTGCAGATACCTAGCTATATATACTGAAAGAATAAATAAAGAATGATAGTGTAAATAATAGTACAGATAAATGTTTTTGAAAGTTAATTTTGTGCAAGGCACTTATTTCAGATCTTATTGCATTATTATATTTAATCCTTAAAAAACCTGAAATTAAATATTTAAAAATACAGAATATGCAGTTTGCTCAAGGGTCCATAATACATACAAGTATACTGGAAGTCGGCTATATTTTGCTAGTCATTACATTAAAATGCCTTATAAAAAACTTAGAGCTACATGTGCACAAAGGAAAGACACTAGCCATAGTTTGTTTTTTAACATTTTATAGCATGTTAAATAAATCAGCAAGGTACATAATATCAGATTTTACATAATTTTAAATTCAAGTATATGTGCAGATATATGCATATATACATGTATACACATACATATATATCCCTGAATTTCTTTATACATTATATATATATATATGTATATCCCAATATGACCACAAAATTTATCTTGTTAATGAAATCACAGCTGATTGTTTTCATTACTATTGCTTACTTGTATTTTATTTTTCAAATTTGTGTTTGTACTGTCTATTAAAATCTTTTAAAAGCATTTAAAGGCTCTAAGATTTGAACCAATCATGTAAAGAATTCTGGAGATAAGTAGAGCCAGAATTTAAAAGTAAGATTCAGTTCATTTTCAAGTGAGTATGTCAAACATGTCCTCCAAGATTCACCATTTATATCCCCTCCCTTTTACCCTTTATATAGAACAAAGGTCCCAACAAATTAAATAGGACTTAAGTCACACAAAGGCTTTCAAGTCCTTCATACATGGGTATAAAATCCTGTCTCTTGCAAAACCAGCCTAACAGTGCTCCCAACTTTCTAGTGTTCTGATGAGAAATAGACAGGTCACTGTGTGTCAAGTATGGAGCACAACGCCAGATACATGAAAAGATTTCCACTAATGGGAGCCATTAACAAGTGTGCTCATTCTCTCCAGAGCTAACTGGACAGGAAGGTCACTGACAGAAGAGTTCAGTGGGAGCTTGAAAGCATTCTTGGAGGAGAATAGTTTCCCTTTACCACTGCCATGCAATCTATGTGCCATCCACAATTTGTGCTGTTTGCTATTCTGCTGGAATAATAGACGAGGGTTCTGCTTAGATGCAATGGGCTCACTGAAGGGAACAGAGGAAAGGAATCGAAAGGACACCAACGAACTGACAACTCCCCAGGCACTGTGTGAGAATTGAGATATTCATTACTGTCCTTTTTACCCCTTGTTCTATGTTCCAACTGAGTCTCAAGTGTAGAGGTTGCATGGTAGATGTGACACATAGAGAGTCTGGTGCAAAAGAAGCTTGTTTGATGAGTGGTGACTGGGATATTTGTCTGTAAATATAAGGACACACATGTAGGACACAGTACGAAATTACCGTAGTCTAAAGATGTGACAGTCTTGGGGTTTTCTCTAAGATTTATGACCTCTCCAGTCATATGTATTTAGTTGTTTATAGCACCACACAAGTTTCCTCCCACTGAGTGGGCTTTTAGTCCAATTAGGTAGCTGTTGATTGTCCCCAAGATAAAAGTGCCACTACTGCATCAATGTCATATGCTGTGCCAGTCATTGATGTGGTTATATGGTCTTGAAACTGCTGTTGGATCATCAAATGATTTTATCCCTTGGCAGCTTGCATAGTGCTCTCCAAAGCTATGATCCAGCCTTCAGGGAAGATGGCTTCCAGGTCATTTCCAGCTCCCTTGCTCCAAATCCTGTGCTGGAAGTATGTTCTGTCTTCAGCAAGAGGACATTACCTTCAAGTTCTGGGAGGCAATCAAGAGCTGTGGAAACAGCATGTGTAATTTTGGGAGTCTCTTGAACTACCCTGCCCAACATCTCAAAGGGAAGTTCCTCCCATCTGGGACTGTTTCTTAAGGGTTATTTAGCTTTCAGCTATATACATGGACCCATGAGATATATGTGTAATTCGTCATTAGGTTGTTGGATTAATATGATTCCCTTTGGTGTTTTACAGTAGCGAGGCATAATTCATCTCTCCTCTCTCTCCCTGTGTAACCCTTCCTCTATGTCTTCCCCATTTAAAGTGTCCCAATTTTCCCCATTTCTCCTCTGATAATACCAGTCTCCTATGGACCCATATTTCTTCAGTACCTTCTTTCCCTTTATCCCCAAATGTCCTTTTATAGCCCTCCCTTCCTCCTCCCATTTAAATAGCCCCATTTTATCCATTTCTCCCTTAGTAACAACTTTCCCCGACTGTTCTCACTCAGGTTCCTTCCTTCCTTCCTTTTACATCCCTGGCTCCTTCCCATTATCCTGGTTTCTGCAGTTGCATCGGGGTACATAATCAGTTTCTCTGAGTCTGTTTATTTGCTGAGTGAGGAGGAGTCGATCTTCCTAAAGCAAGGACTCTAGATAGGCTGACTAGATCTCAGAATATGAACATGCATGCACTGAGGAACGTCTGGGGACACTAACTTGACACAACAGGCCTTAGTTAACCCAACTGACAGAATGTATGAATTCCAGGAGGGGGTTATGGGGGTGTCAGTGGGGAAGGGGGTATAAAGATGATTAAATTGGTTGAGACGTTCTGCACGAAATACAGAAAAAAATCAATTAAAATATTAAAAATAAATAATTTTTCATTTATTTTCATTTTATGTGTATGAGTGTTATGCCTGCATGTATGTAAGTGCACTGCATAGTACAGTACCTGTGGAGGATAGAAGAAGGTGTCAGATCCCCTCTAACTGGTGTTACAGATGGTTGTTAGGGGCCCTGTGGGTGCTGGGATTCAAACACAGGTCTTCTGCAAAAACAGCCAGTGTTTTTACCCACTGAGCCATCTTTCCAGTCCCACTCCCAAACCCAATAACTTACAGTCACTAAAATGGGAAGAAAAGTTAAGGTCATCCTGAAGTATATGTCAGGAATTATTCTAAGAAGGTCATGCATGCTATCTCATTGCATCTTCCCACTCACCCTGGAGCATAGTGTTATAATTAGATTCTGTTATCACCAATGTTTTACAAAGGAGGCAACCAAGGCACACAGATGTTAACGAACATGCTCAAGGTGAAACAGATGGTGAAGTGGAGTCCTCAACACAAAACTTGACATCTTCAATGACTGTGCAACAGTCCCATCATGGAGGCTGATTCTTCTAGGAAAAAGCAAATAAAGCCTATAACTTTCAATGTAAAATGTGAAAGCTCTGATGCTTGAAGGTGAGCGGCCTTGTGTAGCCAGAAAACTATTCTGAGGATTTGGAATAGCTGGAGTAGAAATGATCAAGGAGAAGGGAAAACTCCAGTAATGTAAGCAATTGTCACGGGTTTCTTAAATTTGTACAGGAACCAGCTCACACCTTCAGGGCCATGAGCTCAGGTTTTCAAATCTATCAGTCTCTCAGAGGCCATATTTCTCCAGTGTAGTCCCCTGATAAGCAACATCTATGTCACATGGATACTTGTCAAAATACCAATCATTAGGCCACAGCCCTGATCTGCTGAACCAGTCATTCTGAGAGATTCAGTTAGCAATCTGTGTCTTTAATTAGCTCCAGAGGGAAGTCTAATACATGCTAAAGTTTCAAAACTCTCTATTTAAAGAATGCAGAGATAATTCAGTACTTAAGAACACTGGATACTCTTGCAGAGACCCCAGCTCAGCTCCCAGCATCCATAGGGCAGATACCAACCATCCATAATTCCAGTTCTGGGGAATTTGACACCATCTCTGACTTTCATAGGCATTGCACTCATGAGTGCACTTACACGGGTACAGGCAAAACACTCATAAACATAAAAGTAAAAATACCAAAAAATAATAACAATTTCCAATGTCAGCGACTCCTCCTGCAAAGCTGTCCAAAGATTGGATGAGCACCAGTACCATTTAGCCTATTCCTTTGCTAATCTCTGCTGCCACTAGGACACTTTCTAATTACTCTTTTCTTTCCTGAACTCTTTATTCTTCATTAGTTAAACTCAGTGGGTCACAAAACAAAACAAAACTAAACTAAACTAAACTAAACTAAACTAAAACAAAAAATTGGTAGTGGGAGGGAGACTTGTTAGAAGAAAGGGGGATTGGTGGAAGGTGGGAGAGTCATAGGGTGGGAGGCAAAATGTGACTATAATGCATTATATACAAGTATCAAATTGTCAACAGTAAAATAATTTTTAAAAGAGAATGTGGTTTGGTAGGAAATTAGTACGTCTTCAGACAAGGGACAGAGTGACCTGAGATTTTTAGCACAGGTTCATCATTTGCCTCTGTTTTGAGAGCTTGGTTCACTATGTCCTGCTAATTTACTCTAAAGTTTCTATATGTTGATGGGTAAGTACAGCAGACATACTGCGTTAAATCACAGATGTGTACTCTGGCTAGATTTAATAGCCATTCTGCCAACACAAAGTGTGAAGACAAAAACCTCCTTTCCATCCTACCTGGACAGCCCTCTGACTCTCAGGAATATTGGTCAAAAGTTTGACCTTCTATTTTGTTAATCTCAATTTGGTGCTGTTTGAGATGGTGATAGTTAGGAGAATGGCAGTGGCTGTCCAGTACTGTCATCATGTGCAGGACGTAAAAAACCCAGAGTGCTTTGCCTAGAGTGGACCATGTTTTAGTGTACCACGGCTGTACTTTCCTCATCTTCCTCATCCTGTGAAGGCTCCTGTTTTTGAAGTTCTGTGAGATCTGACTAGATGGATTGTTGGGAGTAGCAAAGTGTTTCCTTAACAAAATGGGACCTTAGTCAACTCAGTGACACTGTAGGAGCTGGTATAGTTGTAGAATATTCCTCGGGGGTCAAACTTCCAAAATTTCCGTATATTCATGTCTCAGAAAGGGGGAAAAGCAAATGAAATGATGAACTTTGTGCAGCCATTAATGAGTTTTGTCATGCTTAGAGAAGTGAAATCGCATGTTATGTTTTTTGATATTTTTTTTTGTTTTTATTTGTTTTTTATTTTCTTTTGTTTTTCTTTTCTTTGCTCTGAGATTTGCCAGGTACCCTGATCCTTAATTTCAAGAAAAAAAAATAAAACAGTTAAAAATATCATGTTTACTTCTAGTTTAAAAATCAGTTTGAGTTTATTTAATCTGGCTTGTACATTTGATGTGAGCTTTCAAATACAAAGTAGCAAATCTGAACATTTTCAACTCCTAAAAACATTTGCCTAGTTACCCACATAGAGTCCACAGGACCAGAGGCCATGTTTATGTGTGAGAGATCATGGTCGATTCTGACTGTCGGATTCCTTGGACTGAGAATTGCCTAGGAGGTTAGTGAGGCACAACTGTGAGTGGTGTCTGTGAGTGGGTTTCCAGAGATGATTAGCTCATGAGGGATTTGACATGCTGAATGGATTAATCACTTGATATACTTACAATATAGTGTTATTTGGAAGTAGTGGGGAGTAGGAAGTAGGTCACTGGGGGACTGTTCGGAGGGATGTGCCTTGTCCTTTCTCCTTTCAGTATTTTCTCTTTCAGCTCCCTGCTTACTACAGTGAGAACTTTGCTGCACCACACCCTCCTAATCATGATGAAAAAATGCTCCGGAAACTGTGAGCCCAAGTTGTCCTTCCTTCAAGCTGTCAGGCATTATGGTCACAGTGACTAACTGTCTTACTCATTCTGGAGGGCAGCCTGGTGTGTAATATGGTCAGCCTATGAAAGGCAAAGGAAGTCAAGAGGGGAAGGGCTGTTCCATCTTCTCCCAATACCTTTTCTCCTCTAATGTTATGCAGCACAAACATGAACTAGCCTGTGTCCATATATTCATTTAGCTTCTTCTACACAGAATATCCTTTCTATTTCTTTACCTTCCTATGCTAGAACTAACCATGCTTTCTCATCTGTGCCCGTTTCAGCACCGTTGGTTATCCTCACAGCCTATCATAATGCAACTCCCCACAGAGAGCAAAGTGGAGATGCTTAGGTTTTCACTAGTATCTCTAAAACTCGGCATCCTAGCAGAGGCTTAAGATGATTGTTAGAAAAATTAATTTCCTGCATGCCACACAAAACAACTTTAAGATTTGGATGGGAACAAGGTGGAGAGTGGGCTTCATGGTATATAAATCTCCATGTACATGAGACTCACATTTATAATTACTGATCTCTTCTTGGTTCTTCTTATATACAATTGCATTATCACAGGAATTTCTAGAAAAGGAGACTGTCAAACCTTGGGTACCTATAGCAAACTGATCACAAAAATGGCATCAATTCATAGCTGCTCTTTAAATGAAATCAGCACATAAATACAAGAAAAAAAATGACTACTGACACAGGAATCTAAGGGGAGATGGAGGTGTGCGTAATATGCAGGATGTGGAGATTGAGCAAAATAAATGCAAGAGTAGCGTAAGAGATCAAGTGGTACAGGGCTATGAAGCAACATGTGTAAAGGCCCTGTGGCAGCAGGTGTTTGGTAAAGGTGACTGAAGAGGTAGACAGTAGTTATAGAATGTACTGAGCTATGTCAGTGCTAGGCTTTTACACCAAGAGTAATGAGATATTGCAGAGTGTTATTCTGAAGAACAGGATGGGCAGACTTCTCTTCTGATATCCCACAGTGGAGACTGAATCTTCTACACAGTTTCTTCTTCTCTCACCTTGATATCTTATTGTTTTATTATTTCTGAATCATTGGGTGAAATATACAATACGTATTTGCAAACTAGACTTCTTTTATTTACCTAACTTTTGTTTGTGCTCAGAAGGTTGTGCATATTAATTTTAGGATTTGGTGAGATTCTTCTCAGCTGCGTGTCATGAAAAGCGGTTTGATTTTAATAGATTGCAATAAACATCATTTAAGGGACTGCCTCATGCAGGATTAAAATGTGCACAGAGAAAAAAATTGATATACACATGTCTGCTCCTTGCATCTGTTATTAGATATATTTACTGATTTCAGATTTTTGTATTTTAAAACAAATTTAGACTGCTTAAGGCAAATTCACACTTGTAAAATATTTTGAATGATAGCAGTGTGAAAAAGCACAAACGAAGCACTGCAGGGGCAGTCATTCTTATTCCATCTTGAAATTAGAGATTATAAAACATGGGTGCTTCCAGCCATTTCTATTACTTGACATCCAATTAAAACAATGTTGCAATAAAAAAGAATACAGAAATCCCTAAGGAAATAGGAGAGATTGTATACAAGACTTCATGGCGCAATCAATAGCCTGCATCGACTACAGAAGCCCTTAGTTTATTCTAGACAAGTAACAAATGCTTTGTTAATGTTTCCCAGATTTTATGCATTATGCAATCTTTGTGTCCCTTTAAGAGTAGCTGTATTTAATTGGATGTTTGCCCCCACCCCATCACAGATTTGGTACTCCCACAGGATTCTCGTGTTTCTCTTCCACACTCAGCAGCTATTGTAAGAAATTACCACCCACTGCACTGGGTTGCCTAAGCTGATCAGTTCAAGGAAGTAGTCATGTTACCATACCGCTGAGATAGGGCAAACTCTACATGTAATTCACCATAGATGGCTGCTTTGTATTCCATAGAGCATAAAAAGAATCAACACACAGGTAGAGAGTAGTGCTGGATGCCCTGAAACACAGCACCAGCTTCACAGGACAGTGAACAGGGTGGGGCTTTCAAGCAAAGTGACTAGCATGCAGAAAGACCTAGTGGAAGCCCAAGACACCTCTTGTATAAGAAAAGACGGAGGTAGGCAGGGCCTGGATAAAGCTCCATCTACTGCTGTATTTTGGACTGGTTGCAGCCCCTGCTTCATCTCTGGCTAGCCTGCTCCAGGCACTGCTAATAACTCATTATTGTGGGTAGGTACTTGGTGCAAGGTCGGATTTCTCTATGAAATGTGTCCTCCTCCTACCTGAGAAACAAAATAATATTTCCTGTAAAGGAAAATCACCCGGTGTTAAGAACACTGTGCTTAGAGTCCACCTGCTCAGAGCAAAGTCAGTTCCTTACTTTTCACTGTCCTGAAATTGCTAACTTTTGGAACTCTTATAGCTATGTTAATGTTGCTGTTTGTTAACAAACAGGCCTGCAGGAGGCTCTGATTCACCAACCCTGGCACCCACCTGACCTTGATTCTACCACGACACCAACAGCAGATCTAGATCTGCTTATTTAGTAAGAATACTAACAAAACCAGAGTCAGTGGGATGCGTAGTGGGTATTTATAGAAGGGTCATAATGTGCTAGGTCTTGTTTTGAAGCAACCTCGCCCCACACACATACATTTTATGGAATCTGAGAGGGGCTACCAAGACAGCTCAGCCAGTAAAGGTCTTGCTTCACAAGCATGAGGACCTGAGTTGGAGAACCAGTACCATAGTACTGTTTTGGAGGAGGAGGAGGAGGAGGAGGAGGAGGAGGGGGAGAGGGAAGGGTCCTTTCTTAATAGCCTCCAAATTTTCCAATATCTTTCAAACTATTAACATTCTCCTTTCAATAGTTGAGATCCTAAAATCATTTAGGAAACTGAGTTAACTGGCTATTTACAGCCGATATTGGGATTTAGGGGCATCTTGTGTCTCTACACAAGCTGACTTTCTGGCTAATTGCTTCCTTAAAATTTTATTTTATTTTTAATTTTATGCATATGTGTGAATGTGAGCATATCTTTATGTAAACCCGTGAGTGTAGGTACCACAGCATCTCTGGGGCTGGGATTGCAGGTGGCTGTGATCTTCCAGACACGTGTGCTGGGAACTGAACTAAGGGCCTCTGTAAGAGCAGCAAGTGTTCTTAACTGCTAAGCCACTGCTCCAATCCCCAAACTTCTCTTGATGCTCTCTCCAGCCCAGCCACACTATGTGTGGAGGAGAGAAGAGCCAGGGTTCCACAGCCCAGGACTCATGCCTTGGCTTTATGCCCATATACCAGCCTGGGCCCTGAGTCTCACCAAGCTCCTAACTGTAACATGACTTTTTCTTTTTTTTCAGGCTATTACATGGTGCTCTATGTAGAGAAGGGAGGATGGGATGGGATCTCTGTGGCAGCCTGAGGAGACCGAGGAGGACGAGGAGACCGAGGAGGACGAGGAGACCGAGGAGGACGAGGAGACCGAGGAGACCGAGGAGCAGGATGAGGAGGAGGAGGAGGACGAGGACGAGGACGAGGACGAGGAGGAGGGCGAGGACGAGGACGAGGACGAGGAGAATGACGAGGAGGATGACGAGGAGGATGACGAGGAGGAGGGCGAGGAGCTGAGGAGGAGGAGGAGGAGGAGGAGGACGACGACGACGAGGAAGACGAGGACGAGGAGGACGAGGAGGACGAGGACGAGGAGACCGAGGAGCAGGATGAGGAGGAGGAGAAGGAGGAGGTGGAGGAGGACGAGGACGAGGAGGAGGGCGAGGACGAGGACGAGGACGAGGAGGATGACGAGGAGGATGACGAGGAGGACGAGGAGGAGGACGAGGACGAGGTGGAGGAGGAGAAGGAGGAGGAAGAGGAAGATAAGGAGGAAGAAGCCGCTGCCACCATGTGCGGTGGTCAGTGCTTGTAATCGCAGTGTTGACTGCAGATCTCTGGGGCTCAATTGCCTGGCACTCCAGCCTTCTTGAAAAACTCCAGGCCAATGAGTTCTGTCTCAAAAAAAGCACCCAAGATTGTTTTCTAGTCTCTACATGCACGTGTACACATCTGCATGTTCACGCCCCCCCCACACACACACACACATACAAGCCATTGTGGTTAGCAACATCAACTTACTGGAATGAAATGGTACTTTAAAAAGTTAAACAATACTCTTTATAAAAACACCTACTATTTTCCCATTATTTTCCTGATTCGGTTAGGAACTAGTTAGAATTGCTATCTTCTTCTCTGAGTCCACTCCCATCACATCAAACAGCTAAGCTTTATTTCAGTTCCTCATGTGGGCAAGACCATGTGTGGAAACCCACATACTTGCTCTGGAGGATTTAATGCGCTGAATTTCCCACTCTCTGGTGTGACTGAGCGTCGACCTGTTCTGGCAGACATCCCTCATCTGACCCTGTGTCTGTAGACTGGCCCTTTGGAATCTCATTGCCATGGGCATCTGTTTTGTGTCTCTATTTCCTCCACTTCTCTACTCTCACTTTCCTCACTTTCTGAACAAAGGCACTTCTTGGTCCCTTGCTATTTTTCTCACCACCCAAAACAATGGCTCAAAGCTGTGCTGATGTATATGCTGCTGACAGATCAAGTGAATGAGTGGAAAATAAATTAGTGTGATGAAAGCTGTTTAGCTCAGAAGTAAGAGTATGTGAGTCTGATTTTGTAGTTAGCACCCAAACTCCTGGTCTGTTAGTTCATACCTTCCTGAAAAGCCTAGACTTCAGGCTTCATTTCCATCTCTCCAAGGTACAAATTGTGCCCTTGCATGATAGGTATCACATGACTTCATCTCAGAGAGTAAATGAATAAGGCCATTATTTGTGATTCCATAGAATGCACACCTAAAAAGAAGTGGACTATTAAATTGAAAAAATCAAAGCTGGATGACTTTAATAAAAATCACTGCCAACAATGACCCTTGTTTTAAATCCTGTACTAGATCCTATGAGTTCACATGATAATGAGTTTAATACTGTGGTAGAGTTTAAAATGCCAAACGTCACCCACTGTGACTGTTAACAAATGGAGTTCCACCATGTGTGAAAATTTCATGATGATACAATCTGTGCCTCCCAATATATTTCAATAGACAGCAAATGGTTATGGCTAAGACTTTTCCAACCGGTCTTCAGATTTCACTGAACTTCATTATGGTCGGATGACCTCCTCAAATCCAATAATGGGTGAGGGCACAAGACTCTGCAAATGACTGAATGGATGTTTACAATATCAAAATTGCCTCATGAAATATGTTTAATTATGCATAGGTGAACAGCTGTTTGCTTAGTGTACTGTATATGAGATGACATATTCAAGTCAGAAATAACATACAACCTGTTGGAAGAGGATATTAAAGAGAGCCACTCTGTAAACACCCACTTTGGAGCCACATGCCAAATGTCAACACTGCAAACATGTGTGTAGCTGAGCCTCCTTGTCTTTGCTACTGCTGGTGGTTTTATAATTAGCCCACTGGGCAGTGACAATGTTATAAAAAGCCTATTAATCTGGATTCATGATTTAATTCTTCACTGCAAAGGAAAACCCTCCTAAGCTGGTGGCTAAAAGCTTAAATTCTGGAACATATTTGAAAAAATAGCAAATAATTTTAAATAAAGTGAAACAAAGATCATCAGTCACGCACTTTTGAGAACAAGGGAAACAATATCTAGGATGTCAGTTCCTTTACCATTCTACCTCAAAGAAGCACAATACTGAAAATACAGTGGCTATGATGGGACTATAATTCTTTTAGACTCACGGTGTGATGACTTAACTCTCTGTAATTGGATTATATACTATTCTAAGTTAAGCTTTGAGCATGAGTCTCTCAAATTCCTATACTGACTTCTTCTGCTTACATCTCCTTTGAGGGCAAAGTTGTATATTATATTCTACGTGTACATATTTCTTCATATAGACAAGCAATAAAGATATTTGATGAACAATAACTTGTTAAAATTTATTTTCCTTAGACAACTCTGCACACCTGTTAAAGGGAGGGAAATTAATACATCTTCTATGTAACTTTGGATTCTGTCACTTGACATTTCAAAAAAATTTAAATATTCTTAAAAGTCTTAAAATATTTGCTAGAAAGACAAGACACATCATAGAGGAAAAATATTTTAATTCTGTTGAAGCCTCTGTTATGATTCTCACAGGGGCATGTTCTTTTCAAAAACAATCTCATGTAGTCATTCCAAAGATTCATAAGGCAGAAACTTTGTTATCATGATTTTATTTCCTCAAAACTCTCTAAGACCAAGTAATATGTCCATAGTAATCAGCCAGAGATTAGGAAAAAATGAATCTATGCCTATTATATTTGAAAGCCCATGTTCTCACAATGCAATGGCATCAATCATATTTTCAAGAAATATTTATTAACTATCTACCAATTATATCAGTTGCTATGTTAGATTGTGAAAGCTTTAAGAATTCACAGTTAAAAAGAGGATATGGCTTTATGAGCACACAATTATAATGGAAAATAGAAATTGAGAGTAAATAATAACACAGATGAATTTTTTAAGTAAGATGAATTATCTAGTTAGAATGCTATAAACATAGTATTTGTCATCAAAATAGAATTCTTCTTATTCTTAAATATAGGGGAGAAAAATAACTGATGTATAATGGTATCAACTAGATGCTGCTGACATTAGAAATCATCAGTACTATCAAGAGACCCTCCTTATCATGGGAAAACTTTTCTATCTTACTCCCAAAATCTGACAATGGCTATTTTTCTAACAATCTTTCTGTGTGTGGAAACATACTTTTGTGCAACATAATATCCATAGACATTTCTGCATCTTTTATTTTTAAGAATAATAATACACCTTGTGGAGGTTTCTATGTTCATACATTGCTGTCTATTGCACTGATTTTAACAGCTGAGTATTTTTTACTGGGCCAAGGTATAATGACTAATTTAACCATATCTATCAATAAAAATTTAAGATTTTTCAACATTTACTATTTAAAACCACTATACTAGTCCCCTATGAGAATCCATACATACATGCATGTAAATTGAGCTGTTTAGTGAATATTGAAAAATTCCTTATAGTAACTTTGTTAATCAAATATTTCTTTTGTATTATGTCTAATCCCTAATCTCTATGCACATAATAAAAAGAAATTAAAAATTATTTTTCATTCAGCTTGGATATCACTCAGATTTATAATATTCCAATGATTAGTTGTATTTAAGCTACTGTAAACAATTCTCAAAGTGGAATTCTTGATATAAGGAAGTTTTATGAAATGCTGGCAATTTCTTTCATTGTGAAATATAAAGCAGAAGTTCTAACAGAATCCACCTGGTTTTCCCAACAAACCTAAATTAAGGGCATACCTCTCAAATTTCAAATTCATACTATTCATTAATATCTAGTAAGTTTTCTTAAAACATTCTCTAAGGGTTAAAGAACTTTTTTCTCAAAAAAGCAAGTAATATAACAATGATAGCAATGATACCTGGTATTTACTGGAAGCCAAGATCTATCATATACAAGTAAATATGGAATTCATTAATTTAACCATCCCCAACACCCAAAGCTGACATTTGTGAGGTGGAATTCAGATCCACAGTGAATATAGGAGACCATTCACCAGCTTGTGTGTTTCTACCCAGAATGCCATAGGTCTCTAGGTGATAAATTGTACTCTTATCCTGAACTGTGCTAAATAAAATGATTGTGATAGTGGCATTTTCTTTTCTGCCTCAATAAGCAGTCAATAAGTGTACATGTTCCAGTATAATTTTAATTTTACTTTCTTTTTTAATGTATATTTTATCGAATTTTTGTGCACTTCATATAATAAATCTCAATCATGTTTAGAGCCCTTCCCCGATCCATGCCCTCCCACAGCCCATGTGTCATATATGTTAAGACCTATTGAGTCAAGTTTTTGTATCTAGATGTCCCTCAGTGCGAGTTCATCCACTGGAGTCTAGTCAGCCTATCTAGAGTCACTCCCTTGCACCTGTTTTAATTTGGTTTTTGTTGTGATAAATGCCATGACCAAAACCAACTTTGAGAGAAAAGGGTTCATTTCCTCTTACAGGTCACAGTCCATCATCAGTAATGGTGACAGCATGCCCAAGACCCATGCAAAACCAATCAGTTAAAACGCATCACAGAACTTGGGAAATGGGTAAGAAACCCCATCTGTAGCTGAGGTACTATTGGCAGCTGATCACAGGTTGGCGAGGAAGACTCGTGATTCCTTAAAGGAGTGACAGTAGATAGGTTGACCAGTCGATGCAATCACACTGAGAGACATCTGGGAACAAAACCTTGACTTGACAGGCTTTAACATACATGACAGAATGCACAAAATCTGTTGGAGGGTTATTGGGTGTGCAGATATAGAAGGTAATCTAAATATGATTAAGATGAATGAAATGCACAGTAATTTAATATTATATACTGAAAAATTACCTCAAAAAAAAAAATAAAACATTCTTAGAAACTAAGAACTTGAATGAACCCACAAGATGATCTTATAGTCAATCACTTTGCTTAAAAGCTGAAGGTACTCACAGGGCTGAGCACTACAGTCAAACAGAAAAGAAGGTCAAACTTACCAGTCAATAATTTCATAATTTTTCTAACCAATGACATTCACTTACCCCTTCTCTGTACATAAAAATACATTATGTTTTAATATTTTATTATTTTGTGTTCATGAGTGTATTGCCTGCATGTATGTAAGTGCACCCATATTGCCAATGCCCCTGGAGGTCAGAAGAAGGCAGTAGGACCCCTGGAACTGTAATTATGGATGGTTGTTAGCCACCATGTGGGTGCTGGGAATCAAACCCAGGCCTTCTGCAAGGACAATCGGTTCTCTTAACCACTATGCAATCTCTCTGGCCCCCAATCCAACAGAGGATTACTATCCAGAATATACAAAGAACTTAAAAAAGAAAGAAAGAAGAAAAACAACCCCAATAAAAAAATGAGCGATAGACCTAAGCAGAGTTGTCAAATGAAGAAATAAAAATGGCTAAGAGGCACCTTAAAAAGTGCTTAACATCCTTTAGTAACCCAGCATACAACTGGGAAAATGAACAGCAGACCCCAATCTTATTCAAAGGAATAATGACAACTGATTACCGCTAGATGAGGAACAACTGACCCTCCAAAAACAAAGACCCCTAGATAGGCTGACTAGATTCACCATAAGGGCAAGTAGTGAGGAATGGCTGGGGTGCCGACAACACAGCAGACAGTAGCAGGGATATCAGATTATAAGGGCTCTAGTGGGGGGAGGGAGGCTATGGGAGGGTGCTATCTGGGAAGTGGGTATAAAAAATATTTTTAAAAAGGTGCTTAACATCCTTATTAACTAGAGATGCAGATAAAAACCACTTTAACATTCCATCTTTCCCCAGTCAGATTGGCCAAGATCAGAGAATGAAAGACTCCCAGTGCTGGAGAGGATGTTGAGAAAGAGGAATGCTCTTGCTGGTGGGAATGCAAACTCATGCAACCACTATGGAAAGCAGTGTGGAGAACCCTCAAAAAAACTGTAAAGAATGCACTATATGATCCAGTCATACCACTTCTTGGCATATACCCAAAGGACTCATAATACTGTAGAGATACCTATACATCCATGTTTGTTGCTGCTGTCTTCACAATAGCTAAGAAATGGAAATGTCCCTCACCTGTTGAATGGTTAATGAACATCTACTCAATGGAGTTCTACTCAGCAGTAAGAAAAGAGGAAATTATGAAATTTTCAGGTAAACAGATGGAGCCAGAGTGTTACACTAAGTGACATAACAGAAACGCCGAAAATTAAGCAACTTATGTTCTCCCTAATTTGTGGATTACAGCACCAATCCCTATGTGACTATATAAATTCTGATTTAATACCAGGGGTCAGGTAAATGGAAAGACTACATGGACGTAAAGGAAAAGAAACAATCTGAAAGGGGGATAGTAGGAAACATATTACCTGAGGGAATTGGAAAAAGTGGGAGTGATCATCAAGAAGGAGAAGAGGGAGGGGCATGCAGGGACCATGGTGTGGGAGACAGAAGGAAGACAGGAGAGGAAAGATGACAGGACTCAGGAGGTGTTGGGGGGATGGTAGGGATAATGAGGGCACTGTGACTAGGGAGGAGGGAGGAGGGAAGCTGGATGGGAGACAAAAGAGTGGAGATGAGTGAATCTCAGGGGCTAGGAAACCTAGAGGGAAAAGTGATGCGCTAGACCCCTATGTGAAATGCAGTGTCTGAACATCAATGCATACATATATTTTTAATTTAAATATATAATATTTAATCACACACGCGCACACACACACACACACATACACATATATATTCCCTACCTAGCACCTCCTAGAGCTACTAGGTAGGGAATGCAGTGCCAGATAGATGAAACCTCCCTTAAAGTGACAAATATGGCATTCAGCACTCATCAAAGAAGTTTCTTTTTACAACAGATGGAGGTTACTGCAGAGTTGCACATCTGGTCAGGCACAGAGAACATAGGCCTGGGAGATGCCCAGTACAAGGTGACTCATCTGCAGTCGAATCTCTACAACTAAGGCTCATGGAACATAGTGGAACAAGGGGTAGGGAGAGAGTTAATACATCTGTCAGCTCTCACCAATGAGGCTTCCATGTATATCAGAGTGTGATGCACACAGAAGGCCACAACTGGTCAAGTTTTGGAGAACAAGAGACTGTAGAGTGTAGGATGTGACTCCTATATGGAACCTCACCCACCCACGGCTCAGGGACCATTGCAGAAGAGGAGGCAGAAAGATTGTAAGAGCCAGGGCTCGTCTGTGAACATAAAGAGAGGAGGCGGAAATGTTGTAAGAGCCAGGGCTGGCTTACGCACAGGGAGGAGGCTAACAAGGCACTGGAGGTTTCTCATGTGAGCCTGTGGCATTCAGTGAGGGACCTATGTCAGCTCAATTAAACAAGGGCCCAAAGGCAATGTGAGAAACAGGTGGTGGGCCAGCACTGGATTGAGAACTATTTGAAACTGATTGCTGCTGCGTGAGGGAGAGTTGACTTTCATATGACAACTGGATGGGCTGACTAGGCTCCAGTGGACGACATTTGGGTACAAACACCTGAATGAATAGGACTCAGCATGTATGGCAGAGTGCATAGGGCTCTGCAGGGGATGGGGGAGGCATGGATGGGGAGGAGGTCTAGATTTGAGTGGGAAATGTATGAAATTTTAAAATCTCAGTAAAAATAATATATTTATCTTTAAAAACAAATAAAATTACATTCAATTTGGTAGACATATAGTTAGTTTAAAAATTCACTCACTAGTTTAAACATTGATAGTAATGCTTTTCTTCTTAGTTCTAGTTCTACTTCCTTATTTGCTCACATTCCCCAAGGAAGCTAGCTGCTCAGAATCTACAATCTGGGAGAAAAATAAATGTGAGAAGTGTATTTTGTGGCAATTTTATCTTTTTCTTCAGTGCTTCATAGGATAGGCTATGTTTTTATTTTTACTTTTTTAATCATTATTTTTTAATTTTTAATAACTACATGATTAGAAGAAGCTTTTCACTACAGCTTTAACATATTCAGTAGCACACTCCAGAGAAAAGTACATCTCTTTCACAAGTGGGTGCAAGTTTCTAGGTTCACAGTTGAATTAACACAGTTATACAATATTGAACTCAGTATAAGGCCTGTAAGACATAAAATTGAATGAGATGTTAACCTTTAAAAAACAGATAGATCTCCACTTCATTTTAGAATATATTGTTCCTTGCAGAAAGACTCATTGTTTTTGCTACGAACACTGAGATGTTGCCGCATGCATCTCTAATCTGTATGTATCTGATTATTACTAGTCATAATCCGTTGCACTTGGATCCTTGGCGCCTGTGTATGTCTATAAAGTCATCGGGTAGATTATAATGGTAACGTTTATCACCCCTACTAATTAGCATGATGTTAATTTCCATGCTTCCTCCTCAAATATACATTTAAAATTTGTTGATATGTGTGTGTGTGTATATCATACAGAACATCCCAAATCATCTTATTCCACTATACACCCACTTCCAAGATGGCACCCTCTCATAGCCTCCCTCCCCCCACTAGAGCCCTTATACTGTGATATCCCTGCTACTGTCTGCTGTGTTGTCGGCACCCCGGCATTCCCCACTTCTTGCCCTTATGGTGACTCTAGTCAGCCTATCTAGAGGTCTTTGTTTTAGGAGGGTCAGCTGGTCCTTCATCTAGCAGCAATCAGTTGTCAATATTCCTTTAGATAAGATTGGGGTATGCTGTTCATTTTCCCAGTTCTATGCTGGGTTACTATCTAGGAGTCCCTTTGGCCAACCTGGCCCACAACTCAAAAAAAGGTCTCTCCCATCTGGCATTGTTGCTTGTTATGTAGCCTTTAGCTATACATATGGCCATACAGTTGGCCCAGATAAACCAATTTATTTTTACTCTTAACGTCATTTGAGGATCTGTTCCTCAGGGGTCACATGGGCTTGGGAGGAGCCCCTGGCTCCTTTCTTTT
>NW_008347571.1:2562518-2580108 GCF_000622305.1 Nannospalax galili | reverse complement strand
GCCTATGTGAAGATAAGTCAAAGGTCCTGCTCAACCATGGTTGGCTTCACTAAGAAGCATGGAAGAAATGATTCCTCTGTGTTGACTCTCCTCTTTGTAGTCTGGACACTGGTACAAGTCCACCTGGTGGGGTCTCCTCGGCCACCTTGATGAAGATGACAGGTGACCCACCACAATTACAGGACATTTTGAGAGATGCTCATAGTCCCCTGGAACTAGTCGATCCAGGAGGGCAAGGAGCAAAAACTGTCCTTTATGTCCCTCTGACCAAATTATTATAGGCCTCAAAGTATGTCTGTTAAACACCCAAGAAGGTTAGTTCCACCAGTCTGGTACTTTTAATTACTGTGTGTCATGTAGATAAATCTTGGACAAAGACCAATTGTTCTCATATAAATCTTACCTAGACATATATTTCTTGATCTGCTATGTATAATTTGTCAGTAGGTTGTAGGAGTAATATCGTTCCCTCTGCTTTTCAAAACTAGCTAGGCATTATTTATCTCTTGCATTATCTCACCCTCCGTCATGGTTTTCCCACTTAAGGTGCCCCCATTTCCCACCTTTCTCCCTTAATAATACCCTTCTCCTATGGTCCTACCTCACTGGAGCTCATTCTTTCCCTTTATCCACTATGTTCCTTGTATACCCTTCCCTCCCCCCTCCCTTAAACTAACCTAATTTTCATGATTTCATCTTTCTTTATTGCTGAGTAAAACTCCATCATAAAAATAACCACATTTTCCTTATCTACTCCTCAATTGAGGGACACTTAGGTTGCTTCCATCTCTTAGCTATTGTGAAAAGAGCAGCAACAAATTTGGATGTACAAGTGTCTCTGCAATAGGATGAGTTCTTCGGGTAGATGCCAAGGAGTGGTATAACTGGGTCAAATGGTAGGTTCATTTGTAGTTTTTTCGAGTTCCCATGCTGCTTTCCATAGACAGGGGTTGAACAAGTTTGCAGCCCCAACAGCAGTGGATGAGTGTTCCCCTTTCCCCACATCCTCTCCAACATTTGGTATCGTTTGTTCTCTTGTTCTTAGCCAGAATACTGCGGTAAGCTGAAATCTTAAAGTTGTTTTGGTTTGCATTTCCATAATTATTAATGATGTTGAACATCTTTTAAGATGTTTCATAGCCGTCTTTACTTCTTTTTTACTTCTTCTTTTGAGAACTCTCTGTTCAGCTCCTTAGTCCATCTTTTAATTGGATTGCTTCTTGTCTTGATTCTCTGTTTTTTTAGTTTGTTATAAATTCTGGATATTAAACCTCTGTCGGATGCGTCACAAGTGACGGTTTTCTCTCATTCTGTGGGTTTTCTGTTTGCTTCCTTGGTTGTCTACTTTGATGTGCAGAAGCTTTTTAGTTTAATGAGGTCCCATTTGTTAATTCTTGCCCTTGTTTTCTGAGCAATTGATGTCCGGTTTAGAAAATCCTTTCCTACGCCTATATCTTGTAGGTTTTTCTCAATGTTTTCTTCTAACAGTTTCAGAGTTTCAGGCTTTACATTGAAGTCTTTGATCCATTTGGAAATGACTTTTGTGCAGGGTGAAAGACAGGGGTTTAGTTTCATCCTTCTCTAGGTAGAAATCCAGTTTTGCCACCACCATTTGCTAAATATACGGTCTTTCCTCCAGTGAATATTCTTGACCCCTTTGTCAAATATCAGGTGGCTGAAATTGCATTTTCTCATATTTAGATCTTCAATTTTGTTCCATTGATCTATGGGTCTATTTTTGTGCCTCTACCATGTTGTTTTTATGACTATAGCTTTGTAATACAGCTTAAAATCTAGATGCAGAGAAGGACTTTGACAAAATTCAACATACATTTATGTTCAAAGTCCTAGAGAGAACTGGGCTGGAAGGAACGTACCTCAACATAATTAAAGCCATATATTACAAACCCATAGCCAACATCATTCTAAATTGAGATAAACTGGAAGTGTTCATGTTGAAATCAGGAACCAGACAAGGCTGTCCACTATCTCCACTTCTCTTTAACATAGTGCTTGACTCTCTTGCAGGAGCAATAAGACAAGAGCAGGAAAATGAAGGAGTAATAATTGGAAAAGAAGAGATCAGATTATACCTTTTTGCAGATGATATGATCTTATATCTAAAGGATGCCAAAAATTCCACCAGAAAACTCCTAGAAATTATTAACACGTTCAGTAAAGTGGCAGGTTACAAAATTAACCTGCAAAAGTCTGCATCCTTTTACAAGCAATCAGAGAAAGAGCACATGGGCTCCCTGATGAACTGCGACCTGGGAGATGTAAGCTGAATAAACCCTTTCCTCCTCAAGTTGGTATTGGTCAGTATTTTGTCACAGCAATGCAGAAACAAACAAAGACAAAAAGGTTGTAGCCTTTCTATATACCAATAAAAAGCAATCAGAGAAAGAGCACATGGAAACACTCACCTTTACAATAGCTGCAAAAAAAGAAAATATCTCAGAATAAACCTGACCAAAGATATTAAAGACCTCTACAATGAAAATTTTAAATCTTTAAAGAAAGAGATTGAGGAAGACATCAGAAGATGGAAGGACCTCCCATGCTCATGAATTGGAAGAATTAATATTGTGGAAATGACCATACTAACAAAAGTCATTTATAGATTCAACACAATGCCAATCAAAATCCCTATGACATTTTTCACAGAATTGGAAAAAAAACATCCTAAGATACATATGGAAGCACAAAAGACCTCGGATAGCCGAAGCAACCATGAGCACTAAGAGCAATGACGGGGGATTATTATACCAGATTTTATGTTTTTATTTTTAATGTTACTTACTTCTTTTTTTTATGTTTATGAGTGTTTGGGAGGCCCCTGAATTTCTGTCTCATACTATGGAAGGCTGATCATAGTGAGGAGATGCAGCTAATTACTTAAGACTATGCACATGTCATTGAAAAATATCTACAAATGAGTGCTTGATCTATTACCAGGGGAATCAAAGTTTGGGTCAACTTGCCATCAGGGTGGGGAGAGAACCTTTTCATCTTTCTCTCAGTTTGAAATTTAGAGAGCTCACTTGTGTCAGTGCTGAGCTGTGAGAAATGTTGGTTATCTACAAAATCATTTTACTGGTTAAGATAAAAGTGAAAAGAGAAAGAAACAGAAAGTAGGCAAAGTTTCGGATTACTCTTTTTCATATCATAGCCAGAATGCTGACCACGTGGACAGAGTATACCTTTAGGAATTCTTGATCATTTTATGACTGAAACAATCCCACAGGTCAGAAAATAATATTTCCTGATTGTGAAGGAGGCACTATACCAGGTAATGTGAATTTAAAGAAGAGAATTGTTATCTTATTTATATGCCCTCAAAATATGAAACAAAGTAAACTAGTTATATGATGAAAACATTAAAAATTTAAGCAGAAACATTTTAAAATTTGAATTAATATTTAAACTGCTTGCCAAAAGTTTTTATATCACATATTGGAAGCATGTTGAGATGCACCTGGGGGCATCCATTTGAAGGCAATGTGACCATATTTATAGAAAGAATGCAAGGTTATTTGCAGGATAGAATCTACTTTCTCAGTAATGCTGATCTGAGCTATTTTGAGGTTATGTTTTATGGAACTGTATCTGTGTGGGTACATGAATTCATGTGTTTGTGCATGTACATATAGTTACAAACATACACAAATTTGCATGGATTTATAATGTTTGCAATTGGTGAAGAAGCCGTGAAATAAAATACCACTGGAGTCAAGAAGACTACCTAAGGCTTTAAATTTTTATTTTATTTATTAGTATTAGTGAGGGGGTGCATATCTTCCTCAGCATGCATGTGGAAGTCAGTGGACAACTTTTGAATGTCAGTTATCTCCTTCCATGGAAGTTCTGGGGATTGAACTCTGGTTATCAGGCTTATGCAGTGAGCTCTTTTACCTGCAGAGCCATTTTGACAGCCATCCAAGGCATCTTTAAATGAGTTGCATCTCACTGATATCTGTCTCCCTAAATGAAACACTACCAGAACAATATGAGATGCTACTTATAACATCAAAGCCTTGCTAAGATTGAACTTTGCTGATTCTGTCCAAGATTTCTGATCAAGAATTCTCGTATCAAAGAAGACGAATATTAACTACAAATGATTAGAGGCTAAGTTTAACAGTTTAAATATGTGTTTTACCCCTGTGTTCTTCAACATTTCTTATCACTATGCTATATTATTTTTAAACACTTTTTAAAATGAGAATATTCCCCACAAATTAGAAAAAGGCTTTTTATATTTATACTTTATAAAAATGGGACAACTAATTTTAAACTATGGGCCTTTACATTAATCCATCCACTGAGCAACAAATACATATGCAACTTGGAGTCAACTTCGTTACTATTTTCTATAATGATAAAGCATCTTTCTATTCCTTACAGTTTCACAAATGCTATGTTTATGACAGTTATAAGATAATAAATATCCTCACATATATTTCTTTGTTATCTTTTGTAAAATAAATCCCAGTTCTTCAGATATATTGTAATGTATATATTAGCACCTTCCTGAACCTTCTGTGGGGACATTAGCTGCAACTCTATGTCTACCATTTATCCAGGTCTTACCTCATAGTTCTCATTCACATACTCCCTAACACTTGCTCACAGACCCCATTTTGAGAGGAAAATTCCATGCACATTTTACTTCTGAGAAGACTTTCCATCCTTGATTTTCTGTATTTCATTACAGAGATTCATTAACACAATTTGCAATAAACATACAGATTGGTGCGGTGTTTCTGTAAGAGGCACATTCTGAAAGGCCCTCCTTGGTATTGATTGTTTGCTGGTAGGCCACACTTTCTGGAACTTCAGGCTCAGCAACAGAATTCAAAAGTGCTGGGATACCATTTCTGATATTATACTGAGTGGCATCTATTAGTCACTGTTTTTCCCTCACTCTGTGGAAAACCATCTGCTATCTCTGCCTTTTGCCCATGTGGAAGCACAGCTTACAGACCCATGGCTTGTCAACAATCACACGTGTGAACACGTAGGCAGATATCCCTCCACTTGAGACTTGAAATGTTGAAGCCTCAATAGTCACCTCATCTGTGTATCTATAAAAGGCCTCAATGCTTGGGATCAATTATTATCTAATAAACAGTAACAGATAAATAGATGCATGTATTTGCTTCTAATTACAGCACAGATAAGATGCTTTAATCTATAATTATTCCTTTAGTACTTCTTGGTGTTTAGATTGTCTGCCTTTTAAGTTATGATGACAATAACATATTTTCTCCTTATAAATTTGCACATAGCAAAATGAATCTATTTCAGCCCAAAATATTTTTAAAAAATAATATGCGGTTAATGAAATAAGAATATTTCAAATAACTTCCAATTCATTTATGTCTTCCTAGTATCTCTATTCTGAATAAAACATTATAAATATTTATTTACATTTGCTTTCTTGAAATCAACTGGATTTCTAAAATGCAAGAGCTACATGATACTCATCTTCACAAGCACTGAGCATATCAGACACAAAATGTAAAATCCACAACTGCTTCCTAAATGAGCAGATAAAGTATGGTCAAATAAGAATGCTAATAACAATAATTGCGCCAGCTATCCTCACGCAACATCCTCGCTTTAGAGGATGTGAAAAAAATACAGACATAACAGAAAACAGTTACTATATTTTTCAATAACTCCTAACATCAGGCCTCTTCTTTCAAACATGACACATAAATCCACTGCCCTGGAGCAACATCCCCAGTCCTGGTCTATTTTAACTAGACAGTGTAGTTAATCAGAATGCCTCACTTCCAAACAGTACAGCCATTGCCATGTCTTTAATTCTATATTTGACAATGTTGAATACTGACTCAAATTTTAAACTCCCCATTCTATCTGTCATCATGAGAGTACAGCATATATGAATTACTTATCTCTGTGCTGGTGCACTGCTCATAATAATAATGAGACTCTTTACAAATAAAAGTTGCCAACATGTGACATTCTTGGGTTTATGCAAACCAAGGAGGATAAAGACCCCGAGGAAGCATGTGCATACCACCAAATTTCCACAATGGGACAATTAAGAGGTAATTTTTAGAGTAACAGAAAACTGATATTCAAATAATATCCTAACAAAAGACCACATAGAAGGAAATACTAAGCATTTTGTGCATAGGAAAATATGTGGCCAGTACTCTACTGAGGTAACTCAATTGCTTAGCAAAGATGTGAGGCCCAGGACCACTGACTTCCAAACAAAAGCTCATTGCATTCACATCGCCTTGATGGACAACAAAATCCGATTATCAGTGATAACCCTATACAACTTTACACCACAGACAAATAAGTCTTTTTTTCCAACATGTCTAAAGCATGGTTCATCATAAACACTTGAGTATGTAGCACTCATGTTAAGATTTGTGTATAAAATATTTCAAAAGATCATATACTCACAGCTTGGCCATGAACTGGTAGAAGTGTTAAGAAATAACTAGATCAGGACATGTGGTAATGTCTTCTGGAAGAAGACTTTTACCTATCTTACAACTAAAAAGTTTTGAGATCATTTAACACTATCTTCCTTGCCCTTGATTCAGAATAGTGTGTGCATGTGTGTGTGTGTGTGTGTGTGTGTGTGTGTGTGTTTGTGGGGGGCTGTGTCTGGTGTGTCTGTGTGTATGTTGTGCAAATAACAAGCAGTGTATGCAGGAACTACTCATTGGAAGCAGCTAGAATTATCTCGGTTGTGCTGCAAGGATAGGTGGGATCAAATAGATAACATCTGTTTGTGTTTATATATGCTGCTCTAGGTCAGTAAGAGTCAGAGGACATAATTCTTCTAAAAAGATAAGGGATCACACTTCCTTCCTCATTTCATGCTGAATGCAAGGTCTCAATACAGAGAGAACTAGGCCTTTGTTCAAAACCACAGTTCTGAGAAAAATCTGATGGAACAGGCTCTCAGAACAGTTCAGGTTTCATTATTTGTTGACATGGATGACAAGTGTCAGGCTTTGTTTAATCAGACATTGCTGTAATGTATTCAGACGTGCACCACTAAAGGGAGAATATGGATTAGTTCAGAGATGTATTCATACCTGAGTGGACTATTAGAGGGTAGAGCCTACCTGGAAAAAGTGCATCTTTGAAGGATGTATCATGTCTCTGGCCCATTCCTGTCTCTTTCCACTTCTCTCCCACACCATAAGGTGAACACCTCCACAGTACCACATGCTTCCATTGTCAGATTCTGCCTCACCACAGCCCAGAAACAGAGAAGCAAGTGACCAGGGGCTGTAATCTCTGAAACTGTAAGCCAAAATAATATTTTCTCTTTTTAATTATTTCTACTAGTTAATTAGTCACAGTCGTGAAAAAACAGACTGACAAAGGAAATTGGTATAAAAATGGTGCTGTCACTGTCATGATATCTGAACGCAAGGCACAGAAGCCTGTGTTACAACTTTGCATGACAATTACAGATGAGTTTAGAGAAGCAAGAAAAAATATATACTATCAGCAGACCATAATGGGAACTGTTGGCGATCCGTGTGCTTGGTATGGATTAACAGTAAAGATTGTATTCTTGAGGTTCAGAAAGAAATGAGGATTCCATATGACACTGGACCAGAGACCGAAGAACTTGTCTACATTTTGTCTGTGCTCTGAGACTCTGAGGGGTGATGAATTTAAAGGGAAATGACCAATTAATCTAACAGAGAAAACTTTAAGTCAGTATAGCTTTCAGACTATTGCATGAATATCCATGGCTGCTTTTAGTCAGATTTATAATGATAACTGGGAACCAAAATGTAGCAAAAGGATTAGAAAACCTTGGAGTTTGTCAAAAAAAAGGGGGAGGGGGACATGTTCAAAGTTGGGGGAAAAGAACAGGAGGGTGCTAAAGAGGCAAATCCCTAAAAGAAGTAAGGAACTTTATAGGAGGATGTTTTGAAATATCTTAGAAATTGTCAGGCGAGAGCCATTCAAGAACAAGAGTACCAAGTTCAATATTTTACTTTGAAAAGAGAGCCCTATTGCCCCATTCCCATATTATATATATATATATATATATATATATATGTTCCAAACAGTCTTATTACTGCTTGAGTTGTTGCCATATATGTGATTCTGGTTTTGCACATGTGGAGAGCACAAGAAGGTTAATGGAGGTTTTCACATACATTGCAAAGGAAGAACTTGGGGGACCATCAAGAACACTAGAGTCAGAATCCCTCCAGGCATCCACTGAGAGGCCAATTAGTGAAGCCGTGAGGCTAGAAGCAAAGCCTCGATGGAGAACCAGTGTGCAAATCTGCTAAGGAAAACAATAGAGCTGTTCTTAGACCCCGCCTGTCCTTCTCCTGGTCTATTGTCCTTGATGATGTCAGCACTTTGCTCTACCACATGGTCTCCACCACGATGTTCTGCCTCACCTTATATCATCCAAGAAGCAAGGGAGTCAGGGGAGAATGGACTGAAATCTGTGTGAGCCAAACAAATCCTTTGTCTCTTGATTTCTCAGGTATTTAGTGTAGCAACAGAGAGTGACAACCACTACTAGGTTTTTAAAAGAACACACTGGCATAAAGCTGAATATGGTAATGGGGAAACTTCAGTAACAAACTCATGTTTCGCTTCTTTTCACTATACAGAGATGCTACTTTTCAAAGCACAGAGTTCTGAGGACATTGCGAAGGAATGCTATGATTTTTCTTGCCTTTCCACTGTTGATGCTTGATGATTAAGCTGATTGTTGTATGATAGTGAGTGAGCAAACATTACACTTTAGTATGAAAAGTATTTCCTAATTTGATTGCTGATGTTCATGGCCTTGTGGAAGTCCTCTCTCCTTGAGCACAGGCTGAACCACGTAACTTGATTCCAAACAACATAATATAAATAACTTGATGAGATATCCTTTCTGACATTAAGCAGTAAAAAAAACTAAGCTCTCATCTTGTCCTTGCCCTCTCTCTCTCTCTCTGATTCAGTTCTTTGTCTGCTGTGATAAAGCAGACAAAGATAAAGCAGATAAAGGATCTGACAGTAGATTCTATACAACAGGTACCAAAGAACTTGGTCCTAAGAATGGCATTCCTTGAGAAACTAAAGTCTAACAATCACATAAATAAGACTGAAATTCCATTTGAGCTGTAGGATTACACCAGGGACATTGCTGACATTTCAGTAGTATCTTTGAGAGCTCCTATATAGAGCCTAGATAATCCCTCACAATATTCCATACCTATGGAATTATGAGATAAGTACTTTTTTGTAAAACATGAGGTTTTTGAGTGGTTTTTATGCAGCCACAGCATGACTTAGATGGATAGTGGATATTCACAGTTGTTGTGGAATAGATTGTGGTGATTACTTCAGATGATGTTTGTAGAAGCAGCCAAATTGATATTTTGTTTTTCTTGTGTAATTGGGAAAAGCATAAAACTTATGGGTACTTGAATTATATGTATAGAGGAATCTCTTGGGCCATCTGGATGCAATATTTTCTTAAATTTATAATAATGGAGAGATGGCTTAGCAGTTAAGAGCACTGGCTGCTCTTACAGGGGACCTGAGTTCAATTTTCAGCACCTGCACTGACAGCTAACAACTGATCATAACTCCAGCTCCAGGGGATCTGATGCCCTCTTCTGATCTCCCAGGACATTGCATGACATGGGTACATTTACACACATGCAGGCAATATACTCATACACATAAGAATAATAAAATATTTTTTAAAAAATAAATAAAAAATAAATTTCAGTTTAAAAATATCTTGGTATATATTATTTCGAGCTATTTGAAGGCAGAAAATAAGCACAGCCTACTTATACAAAATCTAATTTCCTGGCAATTGGCAAAGGAGTTCTATGGTTTCAATATCCTCTCCAAAATGCATATTGAAATTCAACTATAATTATAATGTGATTAGGAAATGAAACCTTTAATATGTGATCAGGCCACGAGCCTGTCCCCATGAAAGGATTAATGCTGTTATCTCAGGGTGGGGTCCTCATTAAAAACAATGAGTCGGGCCTTTATTTCCTCTCTGTCAGGCCTTTACTTCCTCTGCCTGTCCTCCAGCCACATTGAAATGCGGGATAAAGGCTGTCACTAATTGTAAACAGGATGTTCTTGCACTTCCCAAGCTCCAGAATCATGAGTCAAACAAACTTACATTGTTGTAATTCATCTAACTTGTGATGTTCTCTTATAGTATCAGAAAAGTGAACTAAGTGTACTAACTGAGATTTTAAGAGAAAAGTGAAATATCTAAGTCTTGAGAAAAACAGGAAGAACCACAGTCTAGAGGATTTACACAGTAAGAAATATAACATGGAACAACTGTACACACAGTTATCATTCCCAGTACTGTTTATATTTTGTGGAGGAAGTCTGATGGTACTAACTTGATCTGTCTCTGACACTATTCCTCTGGTCAATGGATGCCACATCTTAGTTAAGAGTGTTTGACATGTCTTCTTTGTGGCAAGAGTCAGCCCTTCTGAAGTAAAGTGATCAGGATAAAAAAAAATATTAGGTACATGAAGAGAAATATGGAATTTGTGATAAAAAAGTATAGGTTTGGTGCATAGGTTACATAGTATTCATATATATTACAGAAGCTTCCTAACAATCACTGGAGATCTCTTAGAATCAAAGTAATATAATTCATTTAACTGGCATGACTTTCAACAGGCTTGATACACATGCTGACTGGTGCCTTAAAAGCATCATCTGACACTTGATATACATTTGATGTTAGGAATAGAAGAAATAGGCTCTCCAGTCAAGGTGTGTTCTATGGCTTCACATATTCCTCTGTTGCAGAGGGAAAAAAGAGAAAAGGAAAAAAAAAGACCCCTTCAAATGGTCCTTCAGATCAGACCACCCCAGGGCCAGAACTGTAGCAATTCATCCCATCTGACACTTCCTCATTCATAAGAAAAGGAAGTTTCTTGATGTTGTCAATTTATATAGAATTTTAAGCAGTTGGTCTACTCCTTTTTAGTTGCCAGAGAAAAATAGTTCATTTGTATATACGAACAAAAGTATAATGCAATTAAATTGATTATGCAAATTCACATAATATTTGACAGTTAAAGTCAGAACCGAAATCTTTGCTATCCCGTTAGATGCTTAATGCACTACACCTGATTATCTTGATTTCCGATCTCATCACAATCTGATGCATGTAATTATACTTTGAATTGACACAAAGCTGAAGGGATAACTGCTGTATTAAATTACTGAATCATCATCCAGAAAACTCATGTTAGAGTACAGTGATGACTCAAGTCATGAACTCACCCAGGATATATTCCTAGCCTTATACAAAGGACATTGGGTTCAAGATAAGTAGGTTGTTAAAAAGACATACATGATAGTAGAAATTAGCCAGTATGGAAACAAAAATGTCAACTGTCAACCGTGGAAATCTATTCTTAAAAATATTAAGAAAGTTGTTTCCTTCCAAAATCCGGTTCACCAAACAAGCTTTACAAAAATCAATGTACAAGCTATTTCCATACTTGTGGGCTCCCTGAACCCTAGTCTAAACTGATATAGACAGAAATAATATATAAGGATTTTCTCCTGCTTTTACATCCTCTTAAAATAAGTCTATGCACCTGTTATTTTCATGCCTCAAACTTGAATCAATTAGCTCATAAACCCTGGAAACTTAGATTTGTCCCTCCCTCTGAAGACATTGTGAAGTTCCTCTGTTATGGCCTCCAGCCCTCTTCTTTCTCCAGGAATCAACTGACTCCAATACATAAGCAGAAACCTACAGAAAGGAGATGGAGCAATATCAGTCCACGAAGCTTAAGCAGTGCTTTGAAATGAGTTGGAAGGAGATTCTATGATCTGGAGTTTGGAAATTAAATGCAATACACATGGTTGGTCTTAATAGCAGTCTAGAAAATTAATGGCCAAGTATGTTGCAGAAGCTTATCTTCTTGAAAAAGTAAAAGATAAAGCACAAAGGTTATACAGAAGAGACAAGAAGTAGGATGAAAACTGAGAAAGAAGTTGAATGAATCCTCTATAGGCCTCCCACATTCTACATATCCTGTTCTAGCAGCCTTTTGAATCTTGGCTGCATTTCTAACCTTCACTTCCAGTAGACACTTCCAAATTTTATACTTTCTATAAAATAAACTCCTTGTTTGCTTAAGCAAAACATATAGCAACATACACCAACCATGTGAAATCTCACGGAGTTTCACAAATCCTGCAAACCCAGAATACCAGCCAAAGCCCCTAACTTGTAAGTCACTCCCACTCTGATTTCATAGTTTCTTCCCACTTTCATCTAACTTGGATCCACAACCGGTTGCAGCCAATGTTAGTAAAGGCACAGTACTGGCAGTATATACATGTTTAGACAAGGCCTTAAACAATGACTCAAAACAGTGTCACATTAAGTACCATAGAAAACACTTAGGATTGTCAACTTAGAAAAGAAATGACTAGAAAAGGTAAATTATCTGTATATAAGTTATGTAATAAGACATGTAACATAATGCTTCATGTAGGATTTGTTTTCTTAATGCAAGACATTAAAGTGAAATAGTTTCTTTTCTAAGATATTGTATTATCTAAAATTGGAGGTATTCCAACAAAATCTAGATGCCTTCTTAACAGTGTTTATAAGAAAAACCATTCAAGCCTCGAATCAAATGGGTAGTTATTCCAATTCTAAATTCTCTTCCAACCATAAGAATCTATGATTCATCAATTACTCCTATATGCCTGTAGAATATACTATAAAATATAAAAACAAGGTCTCTTCATGGCTGTTGTGTTGGAATTGCCTCTGAACTGAAGCATTCTATTGAAAAAAGGGTGTTTCTAAAGACTCAAGAAGTTTGAAAAGGAGGTTCATTAAGATCCAGGAACTAAACAACTCACAGGTCTTAGAAAGTCCCTGAGAGTTATCAGATCTACAAACCTCTCCCTCCCCAACATCATATAAGCAGTAAAAACTGAAGAGGAGGAAAGTCTCTCTGACATGCCAAGCTGCCTGCAAGTCATGCAGGGAGCTCTAAGGTTCCTTCTTTTGTGAGTCAAGTCATTACCCATGCTGGAGTAATACAGCTGTCTTTGAGTACTCCATGATCCTGTAACTCCTCACTCATTCTCCTATTAGTAATCCCAATAAACTTATAGGTTCGTCGAGTTGGATTTTGATAGTATGGTTTCTTTGATCTGTCTTTTGGTTTCCTAGCAAGGGTCAGTTAAAAATGTGTCCACATTGCCCTAGGAAAACTATCATACAAAAATGGTGAAGAACATCTTGTTAAATTCACAATAATGAAGTACCAGGGAGATTTTTCTGATGGACAGGTATTATGAAAACACAGAAGGCAATAATATTTACCAATCGTATGACCTGATCCTCAAACAAAGAGGAAAGCTCTTTACAATGACATTTAAAAGGAGGCTTTTGTTAAAGACTAACTGTGTAAAAAATGGCAATGAGGACACGGTACTTCAAACACATGCTTAGGGTTAATGACATCATAACTGAGTGTGCCTTTCACTGAGCCATCAAGCCTGAAATACTGTGATCTCACTATTCTGGAAAGTTCTGCCATCACAGGCTTTGTTAGTGTTCCCAAGGTTTAAATTAAGCTCATTAGACAATTTAAAAAAATTTTAAAAACTGTTTACTGTATAATTCAGACATCCTTACATGGTTTCTCTTTTATAAATTTGTAATGCACATTTTGATTATGGTATGTTTCAAGAAAAAAGATTAAGTCAGTTACAACACATGAAGAATTGCCAAATCCCGTGCAGCTGGATGCTCTGTGACCCTAACCAGCTTTCAATTCCAGACAGTGGTGAGAGGAATGACCAGGAGGATGGCCATGTCACCTATCCTGTGGTTCCTTATCTGTGAATACCAAGACCATATTGCATAAAAATGTTTGCCTTTTTAAAAAAATACTCAGTGCTTCATCTGTGTTTAGTGATTTATAGGGGCCTATGGGTACTTCTATAAAGTATATGTACATGTTTTCATTCCCAGAAACTTGGATTAATGCCTTACATGGTAAAATAGTAATAATGCAAGATGACAAAGACATAATTAAATTACAAATCATGAGCTAAAGACTACCTAGGTGGACTTCAAATATCATCAGGTATCTTTGTAACAAAAAGGCAGTGGAGGAACAAACAGATACACAGAGGACAAGGCGTTGATGTGAAGAAAGAAGACAATCTATGGACAACCAGCAACCAGCAGAAGAAAGAAATTATAAGGAACAAATGTGAGGGAACCAGATCTGAGAGAAGAGAGGGCTGGTCTCCTCCTCTGGTTCAGTTAAAGTTTACTATTTACCCTTGCCCAGCATGGGAATAAAAACATTCCGACATCAACATTCTAATATTTTAGTTATTCCAAGAGCTATAAAAATGTCATTTAAACATATGAAAACAACCTCCACTTATGAACAGAAATGCTTAATTATATTTACCCCAAGATCCCATGTATAAACCATTAGATGGGTAAAAACTCAAAAGCTTGACAATCCATCTTTTGGACAGGCTATAAACAAAGATATTCTAACTGACTGTGGTGGGAAGGAAAAACTGGCACAACCCATATAGAAAGGGAGTTGAAGACAATAATCAAAGTTTTGTGTACTTACTAGTCAATCTAGTAGTGATATTTCTAGGAAATGACCCTGAAGGTGTAACTCCAAAAATATTAAAACATATTAAATATTTTACAAGGTTATTTATTGTGACATTACTTACAATTATAAAATATTAGAAATGACCTCTATCTCCAAATATAAGAAAGGGAGAATTTAATGAAGTTCTGCACTGCTATAAAAATTCAGGGGGGCTGGGAAGATGGCTCAGAGGGTAAGAGCACCGGCTGCTCTTGCAGAGGACCTGGGTTCGATTCCCAGAAACCACATGGCGGCTACAAACCATCCTTAGCTCCAGTTCCAGGGGAATCCGAAGCCTTCTTCTGACCTCTGTGGCACTGCATGACACAGGTACACACACATACATCCAGGCAATACACTCATACACATAAAATAAAAATAATTTTTTTAAATCAGGAAAGAAGAAAGGCTCTATGAAGAGGACATGACATTAGGTCACAGCATTAGGTATAAAAGAACATGTGTGCTATAGTTTTCGCTGGACCAAAACAGAACAGAAAGCAGTGAACATACATCCATCTGCTTGCTTCCATTATCATAAGTAGAATACGGAAACCCATAAACAACAAAGCTGTATGGGATGAAGGAGAAACAATGGGTTGGAACAGAGGCAAGAGCAACAACACTTTTGAGATTATAAATTTGTGAATAGTTTTGCTCAGTGAAACATGTTCATATCTCACAAATTTAGCAAGATACGTCAGTGGGGATAGAGGACACATCAGACAAATGGAATCAGAGAAGCCTAATCATGTCCAGATGTATGCTGCATTGTCACTGTAGGAGAGAAAAGAACCAACCTAAGTGCTATGGACAGGTAGTTCCATCTTGGTCTTTTGATGGCAGAAGGTCAAGCAAATCCAAATTGCTTCCATCACACGTGTCTACTATAATGTTGTAGACCAGATCATCATGGAACTATTTTTGATATAGCACTGAGTAGGCATGTTAATCATGCTGGGAGCCAGGATTCCAATTTTGATAACTAGGTACAAATAGTGGCTTTAAAAATGAATGTAAGCACATTCATATGTATCTAGCCATGTATTTATGCTTTTATATGGGTGTGTATCATTTTTATTTCCACATTGTCTACTGGAATGTTCATGGTATGCAAACTATATAACAGTGATGAGTGATGAGTGATGGGTAGTCTCATCCCTAGACCTTCATCTCCATTCTCCACTACAGGCAACATGTACATGATTGCTTGAAGAAATGGCTGATTCCATAAGTTGAGCAGAGGAATGCAAGGAACCTAGATAATTAAAGGGGGGGCGCTTAAGAAGTTCTGGGGCATATCATAAAAAGAAAGAAATAAGCTCAAAGAACCTACCACTTGCCAAGTGTGGACAACATTAACATCAAGGTAATTTATAGCTCTAATGAATTTATAAGCTACTGGAAAAGTATGAATTGATGAATCAGTGATGACTAACTACATAGGTGCAGAGGTCAGTACATATGTACAGCCAGCCATAGACAGAATAATAGCAGAATGTTGAGGTTTGTCTAGGGGGATGATGGAATTAGAAAACTGCCATTGTAAAAGTTAGGCAGAGGAACAAGCATGACTGGATTCCAGAAACACGGAAAATCCTGACAAGATGTTCACTTTGTCCTCAAGCGACTCCCAGATTGTTAATGGTGAATAAGAAAGGGGAAAGCACAGCAGAAGACTTAAATGGCATACTGTGGTCGATCATTAAGGTTAATACCACCAATGAAGGGCTGAGGGACAGGGAACCACAGGATAGCTCCAGGTTTGACACACTGAGAATAAAACACTTCCTCAGCATCAGTCCAGTAAGAAAGCATAACAACAACACAGTGAATCAAGAAACAGCAATTGGATACAGGATCAAACTGCCTTCTGATCTTTTCTCTCTATGCCCACAGGTTAGTGAAGTCACATCAGAGAAGCTAGTTAATGCAGTGAATGACGGTCAACACAGAAACTCACTCCTGGTTAGAGTTGTAAGTGTATGCAGTACCAAGCCAGGGATGGGACAAGTATATCACACACCTGCCCCCAAGTCTTAGCAACTACTACAGAAAAGGGAATGGAAAGATTGTAAGAGCCAGAGAGCAGAAAGGACCAGGGTAATACAGTGTTTTCTGAATACAATGAATTGATGCGCTCAGGAACTCACAGCAGCTGTGGTTGCCTAGACAAAACCTGCACAAGATCAAGCCAGTCAATATTCCAACATGGCGGCTGAGGAGCTCATTAGCCCCCAAACTTAACTGAGGAGGGAAAATTACTTTTCTTTAAAGTTTTCTTAGTTTTTGAGAATTTCTTGTGTATTGTACTAATGAGTATTTCTCTGTCTCCTCTCCTGACTCCAACTCTTCCTATATCCCTCTCACCTATTTTGTGATATTTTTCTTTAATTATTATAGTCACAGATAAAGAATATTACAGAGATACATAAGTTGTCAAAATGCAAAGCAGAAGTAACCATAGGCCACCCAGCCCTAATCACTGCAGCTAAAATACTACTGCTAAACTTCAAACTCAGGGAACATTGAGGAAGAAGGGGAAGAAAGATTGTAAATAGCCAGATGACAAGAAAAGCTGTTGATAGTGTCTTCTAGACCCAATGAAGGAAGCTCCACCCATGAAATCTCAAGAATATGGTTGCCTAAACTAGTCACTTTTCTTTAAAGTGGCCTCTGGTAGGTCAATTATGCTCCAAAGGATGATTCTACCCCATGAAAATATGAGCAGAACAAAGTGGACTCAGTGCGCTATAAGAAAAAGAAAATAATTCATGAAGTTGGTGGGTGAATCTGGGAGTAGTTAGGAAAGTATGAGGCACGGATATAACCAAAACACAATGTATGGTTTCTGAAATTCTTTTTGTTTTTTTCTGGTCTCTTTAGTTCAATTTTATTTA
>NW_008347571.1:2526974-2562218 GCF_000622305.1 Nannospalax galili | reverse complement strand
GTATAAACCCTATAAGACATAAAATTGAATGAGTTTTTATCCTTTAAAGAAGATCCCCATTTCATTTTAAACTATGCTGTTTCCTACATTTTAAAAATATTTTTAGAAGCATATCATTGCAGCTTTAATATGCTCAATAACAGTTTCCAGAGCAAAGATACAGCTCTTTCAAAAATTGGCTGTAAATTTTTAGGTTCACTGTTGAATTAATAGAGTTATACAATATTGAACTCAGTATAAACCCTGCAAAACATAAAATTGAATGAGATTTTAACCTTTAAAAAAGATCTCCATTTGATTTTAAAATATACTGTTTCTTACAGAAAGAATCATTATTTTTGCTAATAACACTGAGATGCTGGCACATGTGTCTCTAATCTGTATTCATATGATTATTTCTAGTTATAATTGGTTGCACTCGCATCCTTGGCACCTGTGTATGTCTATAAAGTTATTGGGTAGATTTCAGTGGTAATACTGATCACTTCTACTACTTAACATGATATAAACTTTTATGCTTCCTCCTCAAATATAATTCAGTTTTAAAAATTTGTTGATTTTGTGTGTGTGTGTATATCACATAGAACATACCAAACCATCTTATTCATCTAAACACCCACTTCCTAGATGGCACCCTCCCATAGCCTCCCTCCCCCGACTAGAGCTCTTATACTCTGTCAATCCCTGCTACTGTCCACTATGTTGTCAGCACCTCAGCTGTTGCCTACTACTTATCCATCTGGTGAATCTAAGTCTATCTAGAGGTCTTTGTTTTAGGAAGGTCAGCTGTTCCTCATCTAGCATCAATCTGTTGTCAATATTCCTTTAGACAAGATTGGGGTCTGCTGTTCATTTTCTCAGTTCTATGCTGGGTTGCTATCTGGGCATCCCTTGGGCCACCCTGGCCAACAACTCAAAATAAGGTATCGCCTATCTGGCATTGTTGCTTGTTATGTAGCCTTTAGCTATGCACATGGACTCTTAAGAAATTATATTGGCCCCTTTAATCTTTGGTTATACTTTCCTTTTGGGTGTTTAAGGCCATACAGGTGGCCCAGTTAAACCAATTTATTTTTGCTCCTAAGGCCATTTGAAGATCTGTTCCTCAGGGGTCACATGGGCTTGGGAGGAGCTCCTGGCTCCTTTCTTTTACCAGTTCTGCCTAAGTGAAGATAAGTCAAAGGTCCTACTCAACAATGGCTGGCTTTGCTTGGAAGCATAGAGAAAATGTTTCCTCTGTATTTACCCTCCTCTTTGTAGACTGGACACTGTTTAAGTCCACCTTGTGGGGTCCCCACGGCCTCCTTGATCAAGAGGACAGCTGACCCACCATAATTACAGGACATTTTGAGAGATGCTCATAGTCCCCTGGAACTAGTCTACCTAAGATGGCAAGGTGCAAAAACTGTCCTTTATGGCCCTCTGACAAAATTAGTATTGGCCTCAAAGTATGTCTGTTAAACATCCAAGAAAGTTAGTTCCACCAGTCTGGTACTTTTAATTACTATGTGTCATGTAGATAAATCTTGGACAAAGACCAATTGTTCTCAGATAAACCTTACCTAGATGTATATTTCTTGATCTGGCATGTATAATGTGTTAGTAGGTTGTTGGACTAATATGGTTCCCTCTGGTTTTTAAAACTAACTAGACATTATCTCTCGCATTATCTAACCCCTCCATCACGGTTTTACCAATTAAGGTTCCCCTATTTTTCCCCTTTCTCCCTTAAAAATACCCTTCTCTTATGGTCATACCTCTCTTGAGCTCCTTCTTCTTCTTTCTCTTTATCGCCTAGGTTCCTTGTATACTCTTCCCTCCCCACTCCCTTAAACTAACCCAATTTTTATCCATATCTCCCTTATTAATGCCTGTTTTCTACTGTTCTTCTCTTTCGGGTTCTTTCTTTTCCTTTACCTTTGAAATTCTTAAAGAATAAAAATACATAACAAAGTGCTAGGAGTGGTGGCACACACCTTCAATCCCCAGCACATAGGGGTTAGATCTCTGTGAATTGTGAGTTCAAGGCCAGCCTAGTTTATATAGTGAGTTCCAGGCCACCTGGGGCTACAAGGAGACCCTGTGTCAAAAAGACCAAAAAAAAAAAAAGAAAAAAAGAAACACAATCACATTAACAAGTATTCTGTTTAAAATTCAGAGACCGTGTCAAGCACTACTAGAGACAAAGAAAAGCTATGCAAATGTCTCAGATTGATGGAGGCTTGCAGGACCATATAAATACAATAGCCGTAGTAACCCAACCTGGAGTCTTTCCTCATAGAGGCAAAACTGCTATGGATTCTTTCCTACTACAGGTGAAAACTGCTTATTAGACCAACTGATAAAATTAAATATGAGTAGTACTTTTTAAAAGGTATGGCTGTAATAAAAATTCATGAAGATTGTAATTTTAATGTTGTTAAGTAAGGGATATCCCTGTTCAGAGGAGAACATACTAAGAATCTATAGGCAAAAGGCTAACTATGCGTGAAGATTTGTTTTGAAGTAGTTCTGGTAGCATACACATAAACAAAAACATGTATGTAGAGAAGGGGTAGAGAGAGGGAGGGAGGAAGAAAGAGATTGAAAGAGATAAGAAAGCAAATAGATTATGTATAGCAGGCATCTCTAGATTAAAAGTTAATATTCTTCACACCCTTTTGCTATGTTATGTTTGAAATTACACCAAATACAAGGAAAAGCAAAAATATTCTCTAAAGCAAGAATTCTTCGCATTTTGAAACTAAAACTCCAATCAAATTCTTTAAGAATGAAAATGAACTTACCACAATGACCCGTCCACAGCGCAGAAACAGGCATGCATCTCACCCTTCAACAACCTTCCCCCAAACTGACACTTGAACAATATCCCTTAAGAGTGAAATCAACATCTTTAAATCTCAAATGAATGCTAAGTAAAGACTTTAAAAGATAGCTGCGACTGGCTCATTAATAGTCCTACACTTTTAAATAATTTCTTCCCTTATTTTCCCAGGTGCATTGAGGAAACACTTTTCTTGCTCTTTAGCAGATAAACTCGCATTTACACACATCCTACGGAAGCGTCCTCTGGCCTTCTACATCCTCTCTTCACCAAAACACACTCAAGATCCTGAAAGTTATCGCCTATGCATTCCCATCAGCTGTCACTGATGTCACTGGAAATGAAGAGCAGACGTTCTGCAGGACTCTGATCACTCTGACTTCATAAGTACCAGCTGTGCTAAGAAAGACTTCATATCGGAATTTGGAAGTCCACTGGTGAGATTCCTTCCCAGAAAATTGCAGGGTATTTTCAACTACATTAACAAAAAAAGCTCTATTTGAGTCATATGAGCTGATGAAATTTCATCTTCTTACTAATCAGTAGCTCCTCCTTTTTTTCTTTCTTTTTTTTTCTTTCTTTTTTTTTCTTTCGCAACATCCCTTACTGAGCGTGGAACTTGCCTTTTCAGCTAGACCATCTAGCTAACAAGCTCATAGGATCTGCCTGTTTTGCTCCCTCCCCCAACGCTGGGATCTCAAATGAATGCCACCATGTCCACCTTGTGTGCGGCTGCTGAGGAGCTGAACAAGGCTCCTACTTTGCGTATGCACTGTTTGATATACTTGTCCATATAGGCCTTTTATTTTGTAGAGTTTTGTCACATTTGTCCACATATGGCTTTCAGAATTCCCTCAGACATTCGAATAATGAAAACTTATCTTTCAAGATATGATGAGCATGGTGGTACATGTCTTTAATCTCAACACTTGGGACACAAAGACAGGTAGATGTCTCAGAGTTTGAGGTCAGCCTGGTCTATGAAGCCAGTGCCAGAACAGCCAGGGCTACAGACAGACACTATATCAAAAAGACAAAAACAGAAGAATAACAACAACAAAAAAGTTGGCCCCTTAAAAATCATATAAAACGTGATTGCTTTCCATTAGTACATTCATAAAGTGGCCTATATGTTTAAATGTAGCTTTTGCTTTTATTTGCTAAATATTTTTTCTTCCCTAGAAGAATACAAAAATTACAACACTTTTGGAGATATCCTGCTCAAGGAACATACCTAATGGTATGAGGAGAAAATGATAGTTTAGTCACACCAATAATAAAACAAAGGATGTTTGACTTTATGGTGTCAAAGTTGTAACCCTGAGGTTCAAACGTCTTTATCATAATTTAACAATTGTTTAAATGTTTTTCAAAAATATGTAAAACATTCATATATCCTGGTTGTTGCATAAATGTACCTGTCCATTTTTATATTTCTATTTGTGGAAATGCAAAGCTCTATTTTCTAGTGCTTTTCTGTTTGTATAAATTCACTGTCCCTCCTTTCCCTTGACCTCCTCTTTCCCTCCCTCTCTGCCTCCCTGTTGGAGGCAGTAACAATGCCTCCTCATTGACAGCCCAAGATGCCTGAAGTAACAGCAGGAATTCTGAAGTTCCACGTTCATTTTCTGCATCTGCTTCTACATGCCATACCCCATGTTAACTTGCTTTTAACTACATACTCATCTTGGACTGTCTCCTTTTTTTCTTTATTGTAGCAGTAAACATGGACATTAAAGTGTGCTCTCTTAAGCATTTGTCCATTAATTTATTCATTAATGCATGCATGAAATTATTTATTCATTTCCTCATGCTCCAACCACGAAAGTCAACATAAAAATCATAAAAAAGAAGTGTTTGTTTTGTAAGTACCCTACCTGAGTCTCCCAATTAGCATCTGCATCTGCTTTCTGATTTCAACTTTGTAGCCAGCCAGGATAATCTATTTTAAAATGTACAAAGGGATGAACTGGAAAAAAACAATTAAATATGTTCATTGCTATGAATTATTTTCATGCTGGGAGAGTCTATAAAAATAATGAGACTTAAACAATAGACTGATTTTAGGCACTATCCAATTCCCCAATTCAGGTGTTCCCACTGTCTGAACATGGCTCCAAATGAATTCATCAGTGTACAGTCTACCAGTTAGCATGTGCCATCTCGGAGAGACATTCACTGTCAAGTCTAATGAGTTATTACTAATGGCAGGCAGTTTCTAGCAACAGCTGGCAGCATTTATCTAAAATAAGAAAGGGATAAATGAGGCCCATGACAACCTGTACTGGGAGCAGGAAGAGATCAAGATGAGCAGAAGGGCTAGACCACCCGGAGGTGTGAAAAGCGTGGCTACACAAGCTGGTTTAAATGTTCAAGACTGTGCACTTGATTTCACACATTTGCCGCAGGCCACCCAATTCACGTGTCTTCAGTAGATCTTCTGATAACAATTGAAGAGGAATGTATTTTTTGGTAAAAATATGACAATTCTGTAGGAATTTTCTAGAGTATTCAGTTAAAGACATTTTCTGGGCTCAGAGTTCAGTCTCATTCCACAACTGAACATTTGGTTTATAACCTTTTAAGATTTTTAGTTAAAGACAGAGATCAGCAACTTTTAAAGGCTTGAAAATTACCAGTTTCACTCTAGCAAATTGTGTCTACTGTGGCCTCCTATTTTGATTTCCTCAAAAAATGCAGTCTCCTTAAGACTGATTCATATTCACACTTGCTTCCCAAGGACCCTAGGGTTCTAGCAGTTTGATTGCTATTTCCTGTATCAATCGTTAGTGGTTTATTCTGCTGTCAATAGCTGTTCCGCTTTTTACTATAACCTAGTAACCAATTACTATAGTAAGATTGCAATCAAACGGATCAAGTTCAGTTGCTCAAAGAATTATGAATACTGATTGGTTTGGTGTAGTGTTCTTATGCTTGATTTCCTATACAGCTTTATATTTCTATCACTAAAACAAACTCCTGCAAATACTTTAAGAATCACTGTCACAACATATAGGTTATTAACGACAATGTTTCTCTATTTACACTTTTACACTGAACTGCGACTCATCTTTTTATACAGCATCTTTGTATAAGGCTGTGCAGACATGATACTAAACAATAAAGAATATAGGATGTGCTGGTCATTTTTAATGTGTCAAATTGACTGGGCCACAAGGAGCCTTGATACTCGTTTAACATTTGTCTGGTTGTGTTTGTAAAAGTTGTGTATGTTGATAGAAGAGATAATTTTTAAAATTTGTATTTATTTACTTTTATTTGATGTGTATGAATGTTTTGCGTGCGTGTACATAAGTGTAATCATGAGTGCAATGTGCATTGAAACCAGAAGAATGTGTTAGATTCCTGGGAACTGGAGTTACAGATGGTTGTTAACTGCCATGTCAGTGCTGGGGACCGAACCTGGGTCCTCTGCAAAAGCAGCCAGTGCTTTTAACACCTGAATCATCTCTCCATTCCTCAGTATTTTAATCAATAGGCTGCTATTAACAATAGACTGCATTTCCTATGTATGCCCCATCCAAGCAGCGGAAGCCTCGGCAGAACAAATCCCGGGACTTGCTCTAAGTGGAGTAAATTCCTTCTGCTGGACTGCTTTCCAGTTGGAAAATTGTCTTCTTTGCCTGTTTTCAGATTCTAAGTGAAGTGAACACAATTATTGGCCCTGGAGCCTATGAGCCTTAAGATGAGACTATACTATTGGTTTTCCTAGTTCTCGGTTAACCAGCTGTACATTTCTGAACTTGCAACTTCTAAAACCACATGAGCCCATTCATATGTATTATCTGGAGTCATATATATGTCAAAAGGAGATCTTCATCTGTTTCTCCTTTGTGTTGCTGTTTCTATAGTGAATGCAGGCTATCACATATCATAACTTCTAAGAATAAGCAAATTTCATTAAAATATGCTTACAGTGAACTGATTGCTTAAACACTGTTGTGGCTTCAGTGTGAAGGGCCCCATATAGGCTCATGTATTTGAACATCTGTTCCACAGCAGGGAGCACAGTTTGGGAAGGTTATGGAACTTCCTGTAGATGCAGCTTTACTGGAGGATGTGCATCACTGAGAGCAGGATTTGACATTTTATAGCCTGGTCCAATTTCCTGTTCTCAGTCTCCAGAGTGCCAATGCAAAGTATGTGGTAGGCTGGTCTCATGTTCCTGTCACAGTACCGTTTTCTCCATTATTGACTGTATGCCCACAGTTAAATGTAAGCCAAAACAAGTCCTTTCTAGATCAATTTGATTTGTTCAGGGTATTTGATCACAACAACATATTAAAAGATAGAAAAGATACATATGTACATACACTACAATTTTCAATATCACCAAGTTTGGTTTCTAAAAAATACTTGCTAAATTAATGAATAACCTAATAACTGTTTTATTCGCTTATATAATCGAGCTAGTACATTATGTAATCATTTAATTATGTAAAATACACATAAAAAAATACAGATGGTGCCAACCATTTCTATAAGAAAACGTAGGGTATAGGTTTTTGAAAACATAGTTATGACTTCCTGAAATAAACAAGTAATCTTAAGTATTTTTTCAAGTTTTGTTTCTTCAAATATGTGTGTGTATGTGTGTACATGTGTGTGTTTTTTTGTGTATGTGTGGTATGCATCTGTGTGTGCCTGTGTATATGCATGTGTGTTTGTGTATGTGTATATAAATGTGCTTTATTAACTTGCAACATAGTTTTAATGAAATTATGAATGCAATATACTTGTTCCTTTATTTATAATATGAGAAATTTGAACATTTTACAGTGACTAAGTAACTAGAATCATAGAAAATATGACATCCAGTGATGGTATTAGAATCAGAATATGAGGCAAAATACATACAAAAAACTTATTAATTATTAATACCAATTTTACTTTACCTTTGAATATCTTGTCTATTAAAAGCTTTACCTTAATTTGTATCTTTAAAATTAATCCATTGAATATTCTGTATTTCTTTCACAAATTACAAAGAAAAGTAAAACATATAACCTTCCATTAATTTGTACCAAAATAAAAATTGTTAATTTATATTGTTTACTTTTACATTTTCAACGTGTATGTTTTTGTCTTTAATTTTTTTTAAACCTGCAGTTTCATTTGCTGTCTTATTTTTACTGTTTTACCTCATAACAATAATAATTTTATAATAAAGCAAGTTACTGAATTAACGAGATTAATAAACAATTTTTCTATTTTCATAATTTTATTTTGAATTAGGCAAATCAAAACTTTTCTCATTTTTCTTATATTACTTTTTCATTGCTAGACTCTTAAATATAATACATTTAAGATTGTTTTCCATACTTTTAACAGATGCATTTTATTTTAAATATTCCTAGTTTAGCATAAGTTCACTAAAAGTGATTTGTAAAATTAACAGTTCTTCAGCACCTCCCACCGGTATGCCCCACCACTACTGATAAGTCAACAACTCTTAACTGAGTGCGGTGGCAAATGCAGAGACAGGTAGAGCTCTGTGAGGTAGAGTCCAGCCTGCACTACACAGTGAGTTCCAAGAGGACCAGGCTGCACTACACAGTGAGTTCTGAGAGGGCCAGCCTGCTCTACACAGTGAGTTCCAAGAGAGCCAGGACGATGGAGAAAACTTGTCTCCAAAATTTTTTTTTAACATATGCTCCTTGCAATTCCCTCTTCTTTCTTTCTCATACAAGTGTGGTAACAACGGAGTAGAGAGGCCTCAGCACAGAGGCATGACTGGAGGAGGGAAGCAAAGGAGACAAGATGTTGAGTGTTTACAGCTTTTCTCTCTGTATGTGCCTAACCATAGAAATACATGGACTCCTATCAAAAAGCGATTAGAGAAAGCTGATCTTGTAAATTTTTTAAAACTAATTTCTTTATATCACTATTCCACTGATATGAAGACACATATATTTAACTTTAGCAAATAAATTGGGAAAAGTTATGAAAATATAGTAAATAGTTAATAATATACTTAAAGGCTATAGTACAATCATTTGATGGTAAAAACAATACAAACTTCAACTGAAAAATGGTGTAAGCAATTCATAAAAGAAAGATGACATGTAAAGTATATATTAAAAGTAAACAAATCATAAGAAATATATAAACATAAATAATGAGACAGAAATATAAATTGCTAGGGTGAGGGGCTTTGAATTAGCCTACCTAGCGTAGAAATTGCTGATATCAATCAAAAAATAAAAATAGCAATGACTTAGACCTTATAATTGCCCTATAACAAATGAATCCGAGGGACTATAAAGTTCCATGGACTTTGCATAATGATATTATTTTTGTCATGAAAATGACAGCGTAAGATTTATAATATCAACATAGATTTAATCTTACAATAGCTAAATGTATTGAAAATAAAAGTCCCAGGACTGGAGAGATGGCTCAGCATAAGAGCACTGTCTGTTCTTGCAGAAGACCTGGGTTCAGTTCCACACCCACATGGTGGCTAACAACCATTTGTAGCTCCAGTTCCATAGGAATCCAATGTCCTCTTGTGACTTCCACAGGCATTGCAGAATATGGGTGCATTTAAAACATGGAGACAATACACTCATACATATAAAATAAAAATAATAAATAAAATATTTTGAAAACAAAAGCCCAAACTAGTAGTCACCACAATCACACAATAAAATAGTTATCAACATAGGGGATTGCACAGTCTATTTTTTTTTTTTTATCGTCTTTTTGAGACATGGTCTCCCTGTAGCTCCAGCAGGCCTGCAACTCACTATGTAGACCAGGCTGGCCTCGTACTCACAGAGATCCACCTGCCTCTGCCTCAAGTGCTGGGATTAAAGGTGTGCGCCACCACACCTGACTGAACAGTCCATTTTTAAAATATAAAAATAGCCTTTAAAAGTAATCTCTAATCTTCAGTCAAGAGAAATGAAATCTGATATTTATATGCACACATAAAATAAATAAATAAATATCTATAAATAGTCTATTACAGATAATGGTGGCATTGATAAAATTAAGTGTTATTTTTCTTCATCCAATTTTAAGTGGTTCTTCACTGAAATCTTTTATTAGAAAAACTTTTTCAAGGAAAGAGGTCAGCATTAAAGAAGACTAACACAGGTTCTTCTCACACTGTTCACTGAAACACAAAGGGAAGGAATGACACAAAACTTATTCTATGAAGCCATTGTTTCCTTGAATCCAGAACCAGGTATGAACACAACAAAAAGAGAAAACCATAATTTCTTTGACGAACAGACATGCAAAAATTCCCAATAAAATACTTGCAAACTGAATCAAGAACACATTGAGAAGATCACACACCAAGACCAAGTTGGATTGTTCCAAGGATGCAAGGATAACTCAGACAAAATTCGACATACCCAAATCAATAAATGTAGCATAGGACATAAATAGACTTAAGGAAAGAAATCTCATCACCACTTCAATGTTTCATGTAAAGAGCCCTGAAGAAACTAGAGATGGTAGGGACACACTTCAGCATAATAAAGGCTATATATCACAACTCTATGACTACTGTGATACTAAATTAGGGAAAACTGAAAGCATTTCTTCTGAAATCACTGGCCAGACTAGGGTGTCCTCTATTTCCCGTCAGTTAATAAGGTGAATGAAGACTTACTTTGAGTAAGTAGGCAAGGGAAAAAAACAGAAGGGATACAAACAGGAACCAAGTCAAATTATCCCTTTGGAATGTAATCTAATCCTGTACTTTGAAAACCCTAAAGGGTCCATTAGAAATCTCTTAGTGCTGTTAAAGATTTTCAGGAAAGTGGCAGAATACAAAATCAAGATGCAAATCAGTTGCTTTCCTAGGAACAAATAACAAATTTGCCAAGAATAAAATGAAGGAAAAAAGAATAAATCTCATTCATAACAACTTTTTAGAACACCTACAGATAAATCTAAGGAAGCAAAAGAACGCCATAATGAATATATTTAAACACTAAAGTAAAAAATTAAAGAACACATTAGAAAATCAAAAAAAAAAAAAGAACCTCACATGTTCATGGATTGGCAGAATTAATTCTGTGAAAATGACTACATAACTAAAAGTGATCTGCAAATTTAACCCAATTTCCATCAAAATTCCAATGATATCCCTATTAGAACTAGAAAAACTAATTCCAAAGGTACAAAAGGGCAAAGACACCAAATAGTCAAAGTAATTCAAGGCAGAATGATATTGGAGGTTCCACAATACATTATCTCAAATTATACTACAGAACTGTAATATAAAAAGGGCCATGGTATTGGTCTAAAAAAGAGACACATAGAACAATGAAATAAAATTAAGTCCCAGGAACAAAGCCAGCCAACTACAACCATCTGATTTTTAAAAATATTTTATGTATTATTTTTATTCTACATTTATGAGTGTATTGCATGCATGTATATAATTTGTACCTGTGTTATACAATGCTTGCAGAGGTCAGAAGAGGGCACTGGATTTCCTAGAACTGGAGTCACAACTGGTTGTTAGCTGCCAGGGCAGTGGTGGGAGCTGAACCCCAGTCCTCTGCAAATGCAGCCAGTGTTCATAACTGCTGAGCCATCTCTCCGACCCTCCCCCACCACTTTTATTTTTCCATCTGATTTTTTGGCAAGGTACCAAAACATACACTGCATTAAAGATAGCCTCTTTAGTATATGTTCCTGGCAGAAGTGGATATTCATATGTTGAAAGTGAAACTGGATTCATATATCTCATCTTGCATAAATATATATCCAAATTGATCAAATACCTTAATTTATGATCCAGGACTCTGGAACTGCTAGAAGAAAAAATAACCAAAATATTTCACTACATAGGCACAGGTGAGGGCTTTTGAAAGGAATACCTCAGGAAATAATCCCAAGAAATGACAAATGGGATTACATGAAAACAAGAATCTACATGGTAAAGGAAATAATCAACAGATACAGCCTACAGATGAGAGAAAATCTTTGCCCACTATGCACCTGATTGGAGATTAATAGATAAAATCTAAATAGAACTGAAAAAAAATGCTGAAAAGCTCAGCAATCAATAAATGGGCAAATGAATTATGTTTTTCAAAGACAGAAAAGCAAATGGCCAATAAATATATGAAAATAATGTTCAACATCATTAGTCATTAGCATAATTCAAACCAAAACTATACTGACATTCCATTTTCCTTTAGTCAGAACACTGCCATGAAGATAACTTAGACTAGTGAGGAAGTGGGGGAAAGGGGACACTAACTCCTGGTTGGAATTTAGACAGATATAGTCACTGTGAAAATCATACAGAGACTCCTTAAGAAAACTAAAAACAGAACTAACATAAGATTGAACTATACTACTCCTATTTTCCCAAAGAACTCTGTCAGTTCACCACAAAGATATTCACACAGTCATGTTTATTTACTGCACTACTGTAGTCAAGATATGGAACCAATTTAGATGTTCATTGACAGATGCATGGATAGAGGAAATGTGATTCATATACACAATGTAGTTTTATTCAGCCATAAAGAGTCAAATTATGTCATTTTCAGGAAAGTAGAACTAGATAACATATTAAACAAAGTAGGTGCTACTCAGAAAGCCAGAAATCACATGCTGTTTCTCATATATGAACTCTAGATTCAAATATATGCTTATAAGTATGCCTAAATGTGACAGGAAGACTTGGGGAAGTGGTTTAAGGAAGGAAAGAGCAGAGAACGGGGAGACATGACTGAAGGATGCTAAGCTATCTCCGACGAAGAGTGCGGAGCGAACACTAGGGTGCAGGACTGTGAACAAAGTGCAATAATATAGATAAAAATGTCATAATGGAACAGTAATTAGTACAGCAACAAAAATATAAAATCAATAAAAAAAGAGAAAAGAGTGACTTGGTCTACACAAGTTTTAATGTTCTTTCCTCATTTAATGTCCTTTATTTTTCACTACATTATAGTAAAAATTTTACTGTTTGATATTGTAGAAAAGCTTACATTTTAAATTTTATAACTACATGAGACTGAGTGGCTTTAGAATAGAACAAAGAATATAACTGTGTTTACCCTTTTTACTTTTGATTTCAGAGCTCATGATAGCTGGTAACTAATAACACTCATTTCACCAGAAGACAGAAACTTTGAAGAAGTGCTTATGAGGGAAAGTGTACAGTCTGAACCACAGTAAAAATCACTTAACCATTTAACTTTACATAATGATTAACTGTAAGATAAAAGCTTAAAAGCGAGGGTAGGGGAGACACAGTGTTGTAACATTTTCCTCATGAGACCTTAGTATGGTAAAAAAAGAAAATCATGAAGTTGTTTTCGGAATGGAATTTCATTAGAATTCACTGAGAAAACGTCTTTACACGGTTTCACTATTCAACGTAATGCTGCTTTCCAAATGGTACAAGCTGCAGTTGATACTTTCTTATAGTACATATAATATATATACTGAATGAAGAGAACATGTTTGTTGTTTGTACCTCCCATCCTTATACAAAGCAAACTACACACACACACACACACACACACACACACACACACACACACAAAATCCTCTTATCAAAGAAAATGGGTAAGGATCAGTTATGAGAGAAAAAGTCCATGTTTGGCAGGTTGATTTTGTCATTATCAGATAGATGGCAGAAGATAATGGGGGAGGGACATAGGGAGAGAAGGAGGGAGAAAGGGAGGGAGGGAAGAAGGGAGACAGAGAGAGAGTGATCACATGGTCAATATAACACATGATATTTGGAAATACAGAAATAAGTATTCCCTTGCAAGAAAATCTGGACTTCTATCATAAATAAAAGATTAAGAGACAAGAAAACAAGCAAACTGAATTCCAGTAAAAATTGTTATAGAGAAACACAAAATTTCCGAAAATCTTATGACACATATTTATTAATCCTCTAGAAATGGTAAATGATTGCCTTTATTTTAGAACAACACTGAAAATCATATTATTTCCAAGAATACATCTGAATATGTAGATGTTACTTTATCCTTAAAAATGTAATTTTTAAAAATATTTTTTAATAAATTTTGTTTTATGAGAATGCGTGCATTGCCTGCATGTAGGTAAGTGCACCCGTATCGTGCAATGCCCATGGAGGTCAGAAGAGGCTGTCGGATCCCCTGGGACTGGAGTTACAGACAGTTGTTAGCTGCCATGTGGGTGTTGGGATTCAAACCCAGGTCTTCTGCAAAACAACCAGTGTTCTTAACCACTGAGCCATCTCTCCAGCCCCAGTAATTTAAAATTCCTAATTGACAAAGGTAAAAGTGTCTCCCCTGTACTAAGTAACCAAATGGCTCAACACTCTGAGGCACATAGAGAACTCTAAGACACCCTTAGAGTTTCTTAGATTGTCCCCTTAACATATGGAACTATAACAAATTGATAAGATAAAGGTAGAGGCAGAATAAATCAATGGTCAAATTATGCAGCACAACAGAACAGGCACCACGCTTCTGTACACCAGCCCATCCTATGACACGAGCAGGAGAGAAAGTGGAGGTAAGAATGCTAAAGGCAGAGATGCTTTTGACTTGTAGGCAGACAGTAGGACTTTTCTACGACAGTGTCAGATTGCTCTTGAGGCTCAGAATAGGTTACCCCAAAGTAAGGTATCTTGCCATAAAGAACATTTTGAACTGCAGGAAAGTGGCTCAGATTTCTTTCCCCACCCTTCCCTCCTCTCTAAGGCAGGACATGTAAAGAGCCTCTTTTCATAATCCAGCCCTAAAACTTGGAAGTAATGCTTCTGCTTTCCCCACATTTCTGCTCAAGAACTGGAGGAAAGGAACTTCTCTGCTATGCCCTGTCCCCTCACCAAGAGTCCTAGCTAAGGCCCTGCCACAGTGCTGGTAAAGTCCTCTAAAGGTCACTGTGTTAAAGGCTTGCCAACCTTTCATGCTCTTGGGAGGTAGTGAAGCCACCTGGAGGTGGGCTTGCTGGAAGGGGTTTCCTGACTGTGGGCCTGCCCAGAAAGGAATATTGTGATGTCAGTCCCTTCTTTTCCCATCTTTACATCTTGTCTCTCCCTCAAATCATGCACGTTTCTGGTTCAATATGTCCTCCCAATTGTCAGATACTAACTCACCACCTAAAGCCAGGGGGCCAAAAGACCATGAATCGAAACCTTTTAAATCTGACACTAGCAGCCTAAACAAACCTGTCTTCCTTTAAAAGTTGATTATTCTAGTATTCTGTTATGGTAACACAAAGCTAATACAGTCAGATGGAAGGAGTGTCACTGAGAAGCTAAGAGTAATCAGATAGGTTTTGCTCGACTGCCACTCAAAAGTCACTCAGTTTCAGGCCACACCCTGTATTTCCAAACACATTTTCATGTGGTTGGCCATTCTTCCTTGAAGTATGCAGCAAGATAAGCAGTTTTCCCTTGGTGTTTCCATGGTCATTTCTGCAGGTCCATAAACCTGGGACTAAAAACATTTGATATACATTTCTTCTGCTAATCAGTCTTTGCCAGGTATTTTGTTTTTTGTTTTTTTAGTAAGCACAGGGTTTATTTTGGCTTACAGTTCCAGATGGAGATACTGTCTATCCCAGCAGGCAATGCATGGCAGTGAGAGCAGAAAGCCAGCTGCTCACACTACACACACGGAAAACAGAGAGAACAGGAAGTGAGACAAGGTCTATAAGACGCCAAAGCCCCTCCCCCCGCAGTGATGTGTTTCCTCCAGCAAGTCTCCATCTTCAGAAACTTCCATAATCTTCCCCCGTAGTGCCAACAGCTGAAGACCAAGTGTTCAAATGCATGAGCCTATGGGGATGGGGTGCTCCCTGAAGCCACAACACTACTACACTCCAAACCAATACAGGCAGCATCTACTTGACACATAAGCCATCTCATCAGAGAAAAACAGATTCTTGGCAACTTGGCCAGAAATGATACTTCACCAGTTGCCCTGAACCTTGTTTGCAGAAGGGATATGCAAGCACAAGGCAATGTGGGGCACGCCCTCTATAAAAGGCTACCACAGAAGGAGCACGTGTCAGTGTTTACTGATGTTTACCTTGTCCTGCTCTTGAAATTGGAACAGAAAGCGTAAGTGTTATGATCAATAGAAAGGAGTTCACTGTGGAGGTCGCTGGATTTTCAGTACTATTGTTGTCTGGAGGCCTGGGGAAACTGAAGGCCAACTGAGAAAAGTACATGGCCTAAAAATAGCTATGTGTGTATGAAAATGTCATAGTAAAACTAATTAATTTGCACAATTAGAATTCACTAATTATAATTTTAAAAATAGGCAGCTATAAATCAATAGAAAGGAGTTCACTGTGGAGGTCGCTGGATTTTCAGTACTATTGTTGTCTGGAGGCCTGGGGAAACTGAAGGCCAACTGAGAAAAGTACATGGCCTAAAAATAGCTATGTGTGTATGAAAATGTCATAGTAAAACTAATTAATTTGCACAATTAGAATTCACTAATTATAATTTTAAAAATAGGCAGCTATAAGCAAAACAAGGTTAAGACATATTTATAATACATTTTAATTATTGTAGTGAATTAATAAATTGGTCTTCAGATGTGCAAGTCTCAGCATTAAGAATAGGAGTTAGGGGGTTGGAGAGATGGCTCAGCGATGAAGAACACTGACTGCTCTTGCAGAGGACCTGGATTCGATTCCCAGCACCCACATGGCAGCTACGAACTGTCTTTAACTCCAGTTCCTGGGGAATCCGAACTCTTCTGACCTCCATGGCACTGCACGACACGGGTGCACTCACATACATGCAGGCAATACACTCCTACACTTAAATAATAAATAAAATATTTAAAAAGGTTTTAAAAAAAGAACACGAGTCGGAACTTGTAAATTGAAAACTAAATTCTAAAACACGGTGACCCAACAAAGACATTTCCTCCCAGGAGGCCATAATGAATAGCCCAAGCAAATCCTCTAGATATCAGTACATGCTGTCCAGGCAAACTGAAACAAAAAAGGACGCAAGCTTGCATAAAGCACATGAACACTTGCTACCAAGTTAAGCTACCAAGCTAAGCGCATGAACATTTCTAATCTGAACAACTCTAAGAAATTGGTACTATTACAAAGCTATTATGAAACATATGTACACAGACTTTTCCAAGGGTACGGTCAGAAAGGACCAAAGGTGGATTTTATTCAAGCCATCGCTAGTCCTAGAATCCATGCTTTGGCCAGCTAACTACACCAAAGACAGATCCAATGAAGATGATGCCAACACTGTGGTTAGTAGATATCTCCATTCTGTGTTCCTTGCAATCACCCACACAGAGAGAAAACTCAATGTAATTCAGTTATCACTTCATCTTCCTGAAGGATGGGGACCCTCTACTCAGAAAATAGGTACACAAGAAATGTTCATGAAACTGAACTTATTTGAATCATATTAAAATGAAAGTGCTAACAGAGAACTAGTTTTTCTTTAATTTAGATCCATGCTATAAATGGTAGCTTAACCATTTAATGTAAAATTACCTTGTCTATCATAAACCTTACAAATGATGAAATTTTACTTAAATCTAACAGGTCATAACATCAAGTTTTAGCACAAAAACACAAAGTGTGATATTAAGTGACAGTATAAATATAACCCTCCTGGTAACTGCCATGATACTTTCTGAACATGTCTCTATATGACAAGAGGGATTCTGCTCTGGCATTTCAAGAATGGAGGCTATTGAACATCCAGGGCTTTGCTTTTACATTTCTAACCTTTTACTTCCATGGAAGTCAACTTCTGTGAAGCATTGGTATGAACAACAGTCACAAGTGGGAAGAGCAATAGGACAGGAGTAGGAAGGAAACGATTCTATAATTTGAGAAAGAGTAGGGGAAAACATTATGCTTCCAGGTTCTCTTTCTGGTTCTGCTTCTATTTTTAAACCAGCAGCCTTCTCTACCCTTTTCCCTACAGAAAGTAGAAAAGAACACAGACCAGGTGAAACACCCTGTTCTGTTTTAAGGGATAATCCTGCATTGTGTCCAGCACACAGAACTAAGTATTGTGTTGTAAAACCTACATTATGTTGTAAAATATTGGTTTCGAGTTCTTCAGGAATACTTTAACTCTGAATTCATAAGCTTCCAGAAGGTAGAATTGCACGTGTATGTGAGTACACCAAACACTGATGTACATATTGAAAATAGATAGTAGGTCTTTGTTTTTAGGCTTAACATGAGTGTTTATTGAGATTTAGGTTAGTTTTTTAAAATTATTTATTTAATAACCACATGATTAGAAGAAGCATTTCATTACAACATTAGCATATTCAATAATAATTTCTGGAGCAAAGATGCATCTCTTTCAAAAGTGGCTGTAAATTTTAGGTTCACAGTTGAATTAATACAGTTATACAATATTGAACCCAGTATAAGCCCTGTAAGACATAAAATCAAATGAAGTTTTAACTATTAAAAAATATCTCCATTTCATTTTAAAATGTACTTTTCATACAGAAAACTCATTTTTAATGCTAACTTAGATGTTTGCACATGCATCTCTAAATCTCTATGTATCTGATTATTACTAGTCAACAGTCGGTTACACTTGGATCCTTGGCACCTGAGTATGGATATATAGTCATCAGGTAGATTCCAATGGTAGTGTTTTTCACCTCTACTAACATGAAGCAAATTGTTATGCTTCTTCCTCAAATATAACTCATTTTTTATTTGATTTTTTTGTATGTATTTCATGCAGAATATCCCAAAGAAGTTTATTCATCTATATACCCACTTCCCAAATGGCACCCTCCCAAAGCCTCCCCCTCCACTGGAGCCCATATACTCTGTCATCCCTGTTACTGTCCACCATGTTATCAGTGCCCCCATCTGTTCCCCAGTGTTTGTCCATCCACTGAGTATAGTAAGCCAATGTAGAGTTCCTTGTTTTACAAAGATCAGCTCTTCCTCAATCTGCTGAATCTAGTCAGCCTGTCTAGAGATCCTTGTTTTAAGATCAGCTTTTCCTCATCTAGCAGCAATAAGTTGCCAATATGCCTTTAGATAAGATTGGGGTCTGCTGTTCATTTTCCCTGTTCTATGCTGGGTTACTCTCTGAGAGTCTCTTGGGCCACCCTGGCCAACAACTCAAAGGAAGGTAACTCCTGTCTGGCATTGTTTCTTGTTACGTAGCCTTTAGCTATACACATGGACTCTTAAAAATTTATATTGACCCCTTTAATCTTTGGTTATACTTTCCTTTTGGGTGTTTAAGACCATATAGTTGGCCCAGATAAACCAATTTATTTGTACTCTTAAGGCCGTTTGAGGATCTGTTCTATTACTTGGGCTTGGGAGGAGCCCCTGGCTCCTTTCTTTTACCAGTTCCATCTATGTGAAGATAAGTCAAAGGTCCTGCTTGAACATGTCTGGCTTCGCTTGGAAACATGTAGGAAATGTTTCCTCTGTTTTGACCCTCCTCTTTGTAGACTGGACATTGGTTCAAGTCCATTTGATGGGGTCTCCATGGCCTCCTTGAACAAGAGGACAGGTGATGTACCATAGTTACAGGACATTTTGAGAGATGCTCATAGTTCCCTGGAACTAGTCGACCTAGGAGGGCAAGGAGCAAAAACTGTCCTTTATGTCCCTCTGACCTGATTAGCATAAGTCTCAAAGTATGTCTGTTAAACATCCAAGAAGTTTAGTTCCAACCAGTCTGGTACTTTTAATTACCATGGCCATGTAGATAAAGCTTGGGCAAAGACCAAACAGTCTCACATAAACCTTGCCTAGATATATATTATATTCCTTGAGCTAGTTGTATGCCAGCTTTTATTATAGTCCTAGACAGAAATCCTAGGGAAGTTAAAGAAACCTTTCCTATTCCAGAACTATCTCCCTCAGTCATTCACCTTGGTCTCCTCAATAACCCTAAAGATTTTCAAGGAAGAAAGGGCAGAAAGGAGAAAAGGTAGGGAGGCATCTTACAATTAGTTCAAAGTATTTATTTGAAAACTTAGGAAATCTCCTGCTTTTCAAGGTGCATCAGAGTCTGCTTTGAAACTACTTTTTGCTTCTTAAATGTGGTTTAGGAGCAAGTCCTCACATGCCATGGGGCACTCCTCCTGGTGACAATCCTGACCTTTATTATTTCAGGTCCACTCAGTCCCCACTCCTGATCTGTCAGTGCTGACACCTTGTCACACTCTGATTCTGCAGAAAGAATGCTGAGGAGTTCACAGGCCATCACACTGGTTGACTTATTACCAGAGGGGAAAAAATTATAATTAATAAAAAGCCTGGACCAACGTTGTCCCCTTTCTATATTTAAACTCAGGCTAAATTGAAGTTACACCAAGGATCACTCATGTGTCCCCAAGAGTACTCAAGATGAATACCAGACTTACCGTGGGAATAGTTATACTATTCATATGCTTATATAAATTGGTTTTCATGAGTAAATTTCCTGGTTTGCCCTTTTCGGCTGAAATATGTCCCTTGTTGCAGGAAAATGCAATAAAGCAATGCAGTGTGTTTTTTTAATCTTCAGAAAGTTGAAAAGGTTACATGCTGCGTGTGAGTTTTCTATTCTCAGAATATACATACACAGTCCATGAAACAAAACAATAACCCCCCAAATCAGCATAATTTAACAGATCCCCGTGTCTCTGTTATCCCAGCACTGTAGTTTTCAAGGGAAAGAACACGTAAAAGTAACTTTGCTGAATAACAGCAGTTTGTTTTGGTAAATTTCAATTGGCAATCATGACCTTAAGTCTTTTCTGTGCAGGAAACTAAAAATGAGAAGTGTGCACCCTTAGAGAGTAAGTTATTACGCTTGAGCACTGGGGCTCAGTGCTGTTTAACCAATAATGCCAACTATAACTTGCTGGCACTTACTTAAAGCAGGTATTTTGCTTAACCATTTCTCCAACTGATTAGTCATAATAAGATTATTATTGACGTCTCTCACTGCTGTAGCTATTATTGGGAGACGTGTTCTGAATTATTTTATAGTACTGTTAACGTTGGATTTAAAACCTCTACTGATTTTAGCCACTTTTATTAAAAGTTGGCCACATTGGAAAGGCTGACAGTGGAACCCGTACACTGTATATAGGGCAAGCTGGATTTCAGAGTGATTACATTATCAAATTGGAGATGAGAAGGCTTTTGATGAAATTCCCTCAGTTAATAGATATAAGTAAGCAAAAAGCCAAGGAAATCATTCAGTTTGCACTGCAGATTAGAATGACACCCAAAATAGTGGGCTTCAGAACCTTCTAGGTCACTATTTTGAAGGGTAATCCTGGGTTAAATACATATACAGAAGGAAGCCAAAATCTAATGTATTTAGAGTTTCTTAGTACAATTTAAAAACTTGTTTAGGTCATTGAGTTAAATTTTATTTTAAAATAAGAATTTTACTTAAAGAACTCAGAAATAAAAATCTTTGAAATAAAAATGAAAAGCTTCTTGTTTCTTAAGCTCTAGAGGATGATTTTCTGAGTTTGAAAGAAAAACAACTTTCTTTCTTTCATGCTCAACTTTTGAGCATGGAAACCAGTAAGTCCTGATAGCTGCCGGGAGGGGGAGGATTGGGAAGGAGGACAGTCATGCCTTTTGAGCTATGGTCACCACTGGATGTCTGTGAGGAACTGCATAGCAGGAAATAGAGAAAATGCCCAGAATGTCAATGAAAGCATTCTTAGGATTTTAGTTGGTCTTAGAAAAAAAAAACAAAACAAAAAAAAACAAATAGAAAGAAGCAAAAGGAAATGCTTTTGAGTTAGTACTCAGAAAAAAAAAAAAAAAAGAGGCAGGACTGCCATTAAATTTATAAACAAGTTTCTCAAAATTTCAGTTTATAAAGGTGAATGATGAAAGAAATGGTCACATCCTATTCATGGCAATGTTTTCCCCCTTCAGCTCCACATATGGGGCAAAGACACTCAGCACTTAATAATGGATTTCATGAGATGTGTTGATGAAGGTTGAACTATGAGCCAGGCACTGTGGAGGTAAGCGTTTCTTATTCCTTTAATCATTCATTCTGACCTCCTTGACCCAGGCAAAAACTGCTCAGATACCATACAAGAGCAATAGAAGACTGATACCTAAATCCTGATTCCGAGAGTAAACATTCTTTCGAAAGCAATTTGGCATTGAAACAATCAATAAACTACCACTGTGGTACATACCTATAATACCAGGAATTGGAAGTCAAAATCAGAAGGGCCAGTCTGGGCTGTGCAGTGAGACCCTACTCCAAAATATCAAGTGCTAAAGATGCAGATTAGTAGAAGAGCACTTTTTTTGCATGCCTAGCATGTGGGGAGTACTAGGTACAATCCCTAGCACAAAACAAAGTAAACTATAACAAATATCCTAAAACAGAAACAAACAAATAAAAAGATACATATAACATTTAAGGGGTTGGAGAGATGGCTCCAGCAGTAAAGAACACTTCCTCCTCATCCAGAGGACACAAGCTCAATTTCTAGCACCCTTCTGTCACTCCAACTCAATGCCCACTTCTGGCATCCTTGGGCATTGTGCATATTTGGCAGAGACATGTACATAAATAAAAAGTAAAATAAAATAAAAATCCAAATTATGAGTACCTTAAAAATGAGGATGCTCCATTTTTTTAAAGTTTACTGCAAAGACGAAGTACTGAAATGTATCGTGGTGAAAATTTATGTTTAAAAAAATCACTTGATATGAGAACGTATGGGCTAGGCTGCTTGGAAGTATGTATCACAAGGTATCTTTTAAGTACATAAAAATTACACATGTGGTTCGGTGTGTTTTTTCTCTTGAAGGATCATATAACCTTCCTATGGTACCCATGAATATGACCATATTCCCTACAATCCCCAGGATAAATTACACATTTATAGTTATGTTTACATTTTGAAGTTAAGGGTCAAAACAGGTGCAGAATGGAGACAGATGGGGTTGGGGGGACAGAACATTCACAAAAATCCTTTTTTGAACCTTAAAAAGTTATTGATAAAAGATGACATCATTCCAAGAAGAGTTTATCAGAGGGAATAGCTTTTCAGAATTTCAGAACCCCAGGCAAGGTTTGAGAAATAGCAGTTATGCCTCTTGGCTTGCACATTCCAGTAAGTTAAAGAAAATTTTGGTCCTTTTATTTTTCTCCCTTTTCCCTTATTGGACTTGGTAAAACCCCGTATAGACCTTCTTTGAACAAATGCTGGTTGGATGCAGTGGTGTCTGTACTTTCCCATTTAGAAATGGATTCTGCACGTGAAAAAAAAAAAAAACTGCCTTTGATTTCTTTTCACCTCTTGAATGATTTCATAGTTTGCCAGGGGTAGGTAGGGTTATTACAAGAGTACCCAAGGGAACAGTACAAGGAGAGCTATCTATTTTCAAATATTCTCAACTTGATAACATCTCATATTTACAAGCATATGTATGAACTCTTAATCCCAAATCATCCTTGTCTTCTCAGTAAAGCAAACTTGCAAGTATGTAATTGTGGGTACCTTGTTCTTATAAGAATATTAAAGGAAATTATTTACTTAACATATTAAGTTAATTTAAACTAAATATGTAATCATGTGCAGACTGAGTTCCTAGTTTTAGTGGATTGAGCAAATGTTATATTATGCACGTGTGTATGCAAAATCAAATGTAATAGATTATTTATTTTGCAATACAGAATTTTCTTTAAAAGAATTAAATATTGTAAAACATTTCCCCAAATCTTCCTTTCTCTAAGGAAGTCTTCTTTCTCAGAACTTGATTCACAGAGCTGGAAAGTGACTATTCCAGAGAGTAGTTATAGTCACTGTTCTATACCAGAGGGATGAGCGACAGTTGGAAACAAAAGATGAGAGACATTATTACTAAATTAAACACAGGGCATTCAGTCTTCACACTTACTTTAAAGGAAATTAAGAAAAATGGCACACCTGAAATCTGTTTCGGTCGAATATATTTCATTTGCCTGCAGTCACTTTCCCAGAATGGAATGGATAAACTCTTGATTTAATGGGGCAGATGTTAGGAAAAGGAGGGATGACAACTCAGGCTAGGCCACCCAGCATAGTACCAACCCACAATGTTAAAGTGAACCTGAGATCTGAGCGTCAACATGTCTGATTTTAAGGATGGTCAATCTCAAGGAAAAGCCATAAAATTCTCACTGTAAGGCCTGACAAAATGTGCGAGTTGATGTTTTGATCCACATCAGACAAATTCCAGTGCATTCTCCCTCCCCACACCCCTATCTCACCCCCTTCCCACTCTCTAATAGCCTCAATCAACACAGGCTACTCTCCCGAACTCTCTTCCCCATCTCAGCTGCTGTCTGATGCTATTTACAGTTACACTTTACTTTGAGGAAGAAGGCACATGCTGTAAGTAGAATTTGTCACCCACCATAGCATTTCCTTTTTTTAAAAAAATATTAGGTCCTGGTTCTACTGTTTTTCATCTTGTAACCAAATTCTAGCACCACTGACTTCTGAGAACAGAAGTAAGCATGCATTAAGACACCGTATGCTCCTCTGAGGCCTCTTTGTAAGCCAAATAAAGGAACAATATTCTGTAGAGGGTGCTGACCTGGAAGATCTCATAAAACTAAGAGTGATACAAGTTGAAATGACATTACCCAAGGAATTCTCTGATTATTGTGCAATATTCTAGAGGAACGCTCATAAGGTTCAGCAGCACGGAAGAAACTGTGTTCCAACGATCTATGGTATCAGCAGTGCATTGATACAGAAGGCCTTACTGGTGGTTACAGCATACGAAAATGGTAACTGTGGTGATCTCTCAGGATTACTCCAAGGAGAATAAAGGAAATATATTGGAACCAGAACTTGACATCAGAATTCCCTGGCATTTTACCATGATCTCCATGTCTCTTGTGATAGACAGCTATCAGTTTCCCAAATTGGTTGAAAATTTTGGTAATAACTACCATAAAAATTTCCCAAGCCCCTAAGTAGAGGGAAAAGTAACCATGTAACCCAGAGGATTGAAAGAGTTTCTGTGAAAGTTTGGAGTGCCAGCTCTCTTCTAAAGAGTGTACATAAACAGTTTTGAGGAAAAGCTCTTTGCTTGACTCTTCCAACTTTTGTTGTATAAGCCTTATCCAACTTTTGTAGAGTAAAGGTAAGATTTTCAGTTCTTGGAGCTGAAGTAGAAATGCTCTTTATCGGGGCTGGAGAGATGGCTCAACGGTTAAGAACACTGGTTGTTCTTGCTGAAGACCCGGGTTCAAATCCCAGCACCCGCATGGCAGCTAACAACTGTCTGGCACTCCAGTCTCAGGGGATCTGATAGCCTCGTCTGACCTCCACGGGCATTGTACGACACGTGTGCACTTACCTACATACAGGCAATACATGCATACACATAAACTAAAAATAATAAATAACATTTTTTAAAAAGTTAAAAAAGAAATGCTCTTTATTATCCCCAGAATCCTGATGGAGGGATAGTTGAGCCACCTTTCCACTCTGGGCACTGCTCTCTTTTTTCTTTTGCTCATAGTCTGATCTATGGTTTACAGGAATCCATATTGGAGCTCTAGAATATCTGTGTCCCGTCCATTCTTGATGACATGGGACATGTGAGTAGAGAGCTAACAGCACCAAACCCAGAAAGCAGAGCCAGGAAAGGGACCCCCAATCATACCCACCTGGTTCATTCTGTGGCTAAGAGCCCAGTTTTGCATGAGGATGGGAAATGGATCCTTCAGTTTCCAAAAGAAGTATGTAAAGATCAATTATAGGAGACAGAAAAAAAGAAGTCACTGTTTATGCAAGTCAGATATTGTTTATGATAAAGTAGCCAATGCACAAAAGTTCCACAAAGACCACAATACGCAGGATTCCATACAATTTCAAAGAATGGGAGACGCTAATTTTGAAATTGATAAGCTCAAGCACAGTGCTATAAAATGTAAAATTCACAGAGAAGATCATTTGTGCAAAATGATGATGTACCTCGCAATTCCTCAACAATTGTCATATGAGAAACTGTCACTCAACTCTGAAAAGGAAAGGTATTTTGAGGGTGATCATGATGCCAGAGTAAATAAGGAAATTCATGGGGACCAGAAAGGGGACTTGGATCTCACTACCAAATTCCCAAGTCAGCTGATGATCAAAACCCCCAGAAGCCTTTTCTAAGCAGCCTTCAATGCTGCCCCAGGGTTACCAGGCACCTGTCAACTGCCTTCAAATTGCTGCAACAGGCTTTGGTAATCAAGCCCAAGCCACACTTCGGCCATTGAGAAGCTTTGTTACTTAGATATTGTAATTGAAGGGATATTTAGCACTTTAAGTTTCCTCAAAATCATCTACTCTAGCTTTTTCTCACAGATTAAAAAAAAAATTTAGTTGATGTTTAATGTAGAGGGCATCATAGCATATAGTACATCAGTTGATCAGACCCGGTAACATCATATGATATACCTTCTCAGGGGCAGGAGAGTTGGCTCTGTAGGTAAAGTGTTTGTTGACCAAGCATAAGGATTGGAATTCAGACCTCCACCATCTATGCAAGTGCCATGTGAGCATAGTGGTTCAGGAGGCAGACGGGAACTCCCTTGAGCAAGTTTGTTAACCAGAATCCAACTGAAAGATCCTACCACAATTAATAAGGTACTCAACTGTCAAAGAAGACTCTTGACATCAACCTTTGTCTTTCTCATGAACACACACACACACATGTGCAGACATACATATACACATTCAAACACACCATATATACCATATGCACAGATGTATAAAAAGTATGTGGCCAGTCTCTGAAAATTCACTTAAAATTAAGGACTATGTCATATGTCAGTTGTATGCATCACTTAATGCAGAGCATCAACTTGTATTCCACAGAAGAGTGCTGACTGCTGATGCAATACAAATACCCCAACATGATTCTCCTATATCTATCTGCACGATATCATTTCCAAAGACTCGGAATGTTTATTGATGTGCTTAATAGCCTTAGATTGTACTGAAAGAACCAATGCTTAACAGTGTCTATGTGAGTACAGGCTTTTTGAATATAGAACGTTCTTTTTTTCTTTTTCTAAAGCTAGCAAATCATGGCACATACTTGTGGAAGCTCTGCCCTGGTCTGATATTGTATTAGATACACTTTAAGAGCACCCTTTGAGATGCCTATACTTCAAAACAGCTTTTCCCCCTTTAGGTCTGTAATGTGTTAGATGTTTATATGTAAAATAACAGAGTCAATAATTAAATGAGGCACCTGAGAACTCTCTAGAGGTCCTGAAAATAATAAGAATTTCATGACATTCTTCATCTTGTAGGATTTCTAAGCCTAAGCCCGAGTAACCTTCCAGAAATTTCTCAACACGTTAAATAAAAAGGGACAAACAAGCCCAGTCCCTTTGCCAGATTTCTCCTTCTTCATTATCTTTTAATTATTGTGTGCAACAGAGTAAGAAGTGAGAATTTTCTTTAACTAATTCATAAAATCTGTCCATATATCACAAAGCCATCCGTCCTTCCCTTAGTTCTATTCCCTACTCTTTAGCATAATCTGAGCCTGACATTAATAATAATGTCTAATTAACGGATACCTATCCATTTTGCTGAAGGAAGCGGCTTGGCACAGCTCCAGAATCACAGGGGTACTCTTTGGAACACTGAAAACTCATCTCGGTTTTTCAACGCCAAAGTCAAAGATGTTGGCATCACCACCATAATGTACTCACTTGAATTTTCACACAGGAAATTTCTCAGCAAAGCAGAAACAAGGAAGAATCATTTGGAATACAGGTGCAAATAAATGTAAGAAAGCACCCTCAATTCTGACTTCTGGGAAGTCATTAAAAATATTTATTCTATAATACATAAGTGTTACTGTCAAGCTTTTCACCCGTTTTTTTTTTGATACATCCTCAAGAGGGACTCATGAGGCGCTAATATTAACACTGTTCATTGGAGGAGATGAGGAAAACAGAGAACTCAGGTGGAGGCTACTGACACCATGCTGGAGAGGGACAAACTGGTACAGGAGACGTGGATCCACTCTGTTATCAAATTGTCTTCGTGGAAGAGCATGTTCAGAAAAGTGGGGCTTTCTTTTCATTATAAGAATCACTTTTATTATTCTTACAAAGGAAATAGAAAGTAAACCATATTTTTTTACTAATGATAAGTACTTTTATCTCAGATTCTTATTTGTTGTGAGTATGTGTTTATGTGAGGACTTTGAGGTCAGAGGACAACCTCAGGTGTGGGTCCTTGCCTTTTACTTGTTGGAGACAGGGACTCTTTTTTGCTTCTGCTTAGGCCCGGCCAACAGGCCCATGAGCTTCAGGGACTCTCCTGTCTCTGCCTCTCATTTCATATTAGCAGTGTTGGTCTATGCTATGAAGTCCAGCTTTACACAGGTTCTAGAGATTAGAATTCAGAATTTCACACTTATGCAACATGCGTTTTACCCACTGAGCCAACCCCTTACTCCCTAATTTAAAATTTCTTAAAATGGCTCAGGTTTAACATAATGTGAAGCTTAATTAATTTGGTTTTTTAAGTACTGTTGTTTCACACAGTAATGGTGATATATTTTAAGATAATTCCTTTATAGATAGATGCTATTCAGCTTAAATACACAGGAATACCAAGACCCATGGAATATCTACAGCAGAACAATTCCTCTATTTCAGTAGTTGGCAAACATGTCCAGAGTTGAAATTTATCTTGTGCAAGTTTATATAGAATTTTATATTATCAATATTGAGACAAACAACTTGTTTTGAAATGAAAAGACAGGCATTTATATTTTACAGTGAAAGAAAGTACATGAATGGCATGGAATCATTCAACATGCAGAATCGTAGGAACCACAAATCTAAAACAAACAAACAAACAAACAAACAAGCAAGCATACAATTGCATGTGAGTAATCTGGGCCTAGTGAAATTATGTCAGGACCTGTGGCACACCACTGGTTAGCTGAAGAAACACTGGTTAGTATGAGTCCAGAGTTCCCATATATAACTAACTTATAACTACCCTGTATACACAAATTCTCTTGATTCTCAACAACTGACAGTATAAACTATACATTATAATTTTTCAAAAACTTAAATTATCTGTAAAACATAAAAGGTGTACAGTAGATAATACCAATTTTTTTTTTTGGTTGTTGTTCTTTTTGAGACAGGGTCTCCCTGTAGCCCCAGCTGTCCTGGAACTCACTTTGTAGACCAGGCTGGCCTTGAACTCACAGAGATCTGCCTGCCTCTGCCTCCCGAGTGCTGGGATTAAAGGCATGTGCCACCACGCCCCGCTAATACCAATTTTTAAGGCAGAAAATGGCTCTCATGTTTTAGTTATGTACTGAGCCTCAGTTTCCCACATACAAATTAGAACAATAAACACTGTAGAAGAGAGGTGTTTGAGTGTTGAATTAAGAAACCGACATAACCATTCTTGTATGCTGCAAAGATGAAGGGCTGCAGAGAGATCAGCGAGTTCTATTTGAACATTCAGAAGGAATTTTAAGGTGATATAGCACCTGACTGAGTCAACAGTGTTCCACTCCAAGTGCAATTACTGTAGTGTACAAGGCGTAATATTCTGGTGGCTCCTTAAAAACAAGTGCACCCCTGACACTGTCCCCTTTTGTCAGACCCATAATTGTACATTACAGAATATGGAGGGGAAGAAACCTCCAAGGTCCTGTGACTCACTAGATTTCACTGGACCAAGAGCTAAGAACTGCTAAGCAGGTATTGCCAGTGTTTCAAGGGTCCTGTGTCTGACGATCCTCCAATTTTTGAAAACTTTGTGGATGTAAACTCAGGATCTGGAGTTGGGGGCTGGGAGGGAGAGAAAGTGACAGTAAAAGGCAGCTAAGTGGTTTCTAACTCTCAAGAGTGGGAAACTTCAATGCTGTATTTCTTTAGGCAGAATGTGCCTTTGTTCCTCAAAAGCCATCTAACTGAGCCTTTTAGTTATGCAAATGTACAGCAAATACTCTCTTTGAAAGTGGAGATGTGGTTCTAAAGCTTGAAAACTGTTTCAAGAGGCTGTAAAAGTTGTCTGATTGGATTCTTTAAGGAGAAAATACCTCACCCAGGAGATGGTCTGACCTCCTTGAAAGCCTGGAGACCCATGTAAAGGGTAGTCACTAGGGCCCAAAGCTTTGGATCCAGGAAATGCAGTGTGGACCAGAACAACCTTCTATCTCTGTCCAAACTCAAGCTTCATTCTTGTTCACCTCACCATTATCACAGATTTTTCTATTATATTCTTATTATTGAGAGAGGGAGAGAGACAGGAGAGAGAGAGAGAGAGAGAGAGAGAGAGAGAGAAGGGGGGAGGTCAAAGGACAACTTTCCATAGTTAGTTCCACTTCGGGTTCTGAGACCGAACTCAAGATTATCCACTGACAAGTGTTTTCACCCAGCTAGGCCCTCTAAACTCAGGATGCTTTTCAGAGATTTCCACTTTTGTCTTTCCTTGCTTCTCTCCCTCTCTCTTGCCTTCCCTTCCTTCTTGCCTGTTTCCCCTTCCCTTTTTAAGTTCTTTACATTGTTGGTTCATTTGTTTAAACATTGTCATGTGATAAGCCAGCCTGGCCTAGAATTCCTGAGTTAGCCTTTCCAGTACTGGAATGCAAATGTGTATAGCAGGCTCACACTGTTTATTGATTCTGATCATTCTCATTGTCCGTGCAAATTCTAGACTGTTGGAATGAAAGCTCATATTTGTCAGCTGGAAACTGAATATTTAAAATGATTCATTTTCTGCCCCTGCTTCACTTTTCTTCAGTAGGTTTCTACAGGAGACCAACTTCTGCCATGTTGGTCTACTCTACATACTCATCCTAAAAACCTAGCATAGAAGACAGACTCAGAAACACCAATAAATATGCTCACTCTTACTGACTTTATTTCAGTCTTCTGTCTGTTTGTTCTTGTCTTTTGTCCTTCGGAGATGTACCTCATATGTTTGATGCCACATACAAAATAATAACATCACTTTTTTGATTATTTATTTTTATTTTATGTGTATGAATATTGTGCCTGCATGTATGTAAGTGCATCTCTGACATGCAGTGCCCCCCAGAAGAGGACATTGGCTCCCTGCTCCCATGGAACTGGAGTTATGGACAGTTGTTAGCTGCTATGTGGATGCTAGAATTTGAACCTAGGTCTTCTACAAGAGCAGTCAGTGCTCTTAGCTGCTAAGTCATCTCTCCAGTCCCAATAATGACATTATTTTATGAAGCTCTTTTGGAATTATGTTTTTAAGACAGGCCTCTCATACACAACCAGAAGAAGCTAATGCTTCCTCCTTGGGAAAATAATTATTTAGACATCACGTCCTTCCATTTAGACATGAACACATTTGTAATATGCCAGTGTTAAATGAGGACAGCAAAAATGTGCCAGATCACTTCCTTAATGCATGTCCCTTACCTTGGTCTGCTTATCCACCTAGTCCCAATCTCTTTCCTGCTGCAAGAAACAGAATAACAAATTTATCATCAGCTGGCCATCCAATTGAAAGAAGTCTATGAGAATCAAAACCTGATATCTAGTCCTGGTCCTTAAATGGCACTTTTCTGGTCTGAATGTTAGTGTTATGTTCCTGGCAGACTCCTAAAACAGTGGCTTAGCTCCCAATAGTCTAAAATGGCGGGTCTGGGCTTAGCCCTGGGAAAGACCCTCTATTTATTAGAACAACCAACCCTGAGCTAAACTGCCCAGCCTACATCATGAAAAGTTACCCAAGCACCTAAGTGTCTATAAAAGATGTCTGACTTCTCCTGCTGGTTCTGTTTCCCTGCAGCCAGTGGTCTGTTTGCTCTCAAATAAACTGCTGTCCCTGCAAGGAATTGTCTTGGTCAGAGTTCTTTGCCACATACTTCCATACAGTTAGATACAAAGAAAAAAACGAATACATACTTCTCTTTTATTAATATTCTGGCTGGGTTCACCCAGAACAACCAACCTATATCCTAATGCACATTTTAAGTTCAAAGTAACATCCCTACATACCCTGAAACTCGAAGGTAAAAAACACATCAGCTTTCACAAACAAATGTTCTAATCTTTGAAATAAAGATTCCAACTGAAATTAAATAAAGAAACCAGTACCTGGGGGAAGAAAAAGAAACACAGAAGGGGGCATAAAGAGTTTAAATGTGACAGAAAACTGGAAAAAAAAAATCTATTTTATCTTGTGCCAAGGGGGGAAAAGAAGTTGTAATTACCCAGTAAGATAAAAGCTGTTGAATCTGTAGCAATGGAAATATTAAGACAAATTAAATACGAAGCTTATCTCTGCTCTGTGCTATCAATATTTTATACTAAACATCTGTTCCTTGTATCTCATCTCAGAAACGCTTCCACACTTTATCAGCGCAAGCACAGCTTTTCAAAGCAAATTAAGCTAAACCGTTTTCACTTAATCACCAATTGATCACAACATGCAGAATGCCACATATTGATCTCTAAGAGCCCCATTTTTCCCAATTCAGAAAAGCATGTTAGAGGAAGCACTTGATTTACAATCAGAGTAAACTGGTTAGGCTTACACTTTTGACATGTTTTAAGTAGGAAGCATTTTAGTGATTAAAAGGATGAAACAACATGCGTTTTCAATGAGAGGTGAAAAATAGGTGATTTCCAGCTTTTAGTTCCAGTCTTAGAGCTACAAGAGACCTTATACACCCTCTAAGCTTCATGGAGCCTCAATGGGGAATGCCAAAGGGACGTTGAGAATTTTTTATTTTTATTTTTATTTTTTATTTTATGTGTATGTTATGCCTGCATGTAGGTAAGTGCACCGTGTTGTGCAATGCCTGACAGAAGAGCCTGTCTGATCCCCTGGAACTAGAGTTATGGACAGTTGTCAGCTGCCATGTGGGTGCTGGGATTCAAACCTGGGTCTTCTACAAGAACAGTCAGTGTTCTTAACCGCTGAACCATCTCTCCAGCCCCGAGAAATTTTTTATACAGTTATTTTATTTTATTTTTTTAGAGCACTGTGGTATGAATATCTGACCTATTTGAGAATTAGCAGCATAGAAGCCATTTTTTTTTTCTTTTTTCTTAAATGAGATTAGGGTCTTTACTCTTAGCTAGATGGGCCTTATGCAGACTGAACATCAGTCCCTGAACTAGTCCTAGAGCTGTGCATGAAAATGTCTTCAGGGCTTGCACAGTTAACTTGAGGAGACCTACTGTGTTCATGGTATAGCTGCTGGTACCCATTTCAGATGTTTGTTGCTACCTGATATACATACGGACCCACTGATACCATGCCTTCTGGTTTTTCAAAACAAGTCTCAAAAACAATGTTCAAGAATATATGCAGATATCTGATTATACATATTTATACATTACATACACCGAGGAGTAAAACTTTTCACCTTTTCATCCTTGTGCATGACCCAAACAAAACAGAATTTCCAATTGGATTTCGATTCTTATCATCAGCTTTAAAGCCTCTGTCCCCTCAACATAGAAAAAAGGATGGAGGCAAATAATGAGGAGGCAACGGAGTTGGTGCTAAATTCTCCTTTTCTGGATTTGATGGACAAGCTGTCCCTATTTGTCTGGGACTGCTCTAATACTTGCAGTGCAAGACTCAGGAATCCCCTTGATAAGGACAAATTGCAACAGTTTGTTACCCTATTAATTAAATTTAGGTGACTTGACTGTTTTTAAACTATACTCTGAATGCAACTTTTATTTTTGCTTCATAAGAATGCATATTAAGGGGCTGGAGAGATAATTTAGCATTTAAGGGGAAAGAGATGATTCAGCATTTAAGAGGCTGGAGATAGTTGGCCATTTAAGAGTAATAGCTCTTAACTGAACCAGGACCTGGGTTCAGTTCCCAGCACCCATGTAGTGGCTAACAACCGTGCCTAACTCTACTTCCAGGGGATCTAAGATGCTCTTCTGAAATTGTAGATACACACAGATACACTTACATACAATACAAGCAAAATACTCCAGTACATAAATATAATAATTTATAAAAAAATTTAAAAGAATGCATATTGACTTGTAGTCCTTAGCTATATGTGATAATGGGGAGGCCCACACCTCGACAGTGTCCAGTGATACCCCTGCTGTTGAAACGCTCATAAGATGGGATCAGATATTTTGAACATCTTTGATGCAGAAATTTAGCTGTGTGACTGCTTTTACAATGCAACTACTTTCTTAAGAAAGCCACGCATGAGGAGATGATTTATTTTGATTATTTCTTAGATATTTTACTCTCTATAAGATAACCTGAATAAAAACAAAACTTGCTTTGCACACATGTTGTATTGCTTAATTAAAATACCTATCATTTAGCAAGCTGATATCTAAGCAATCTTCAGATGGTTACACAAATTCTAGGTATTTCCAGAGCACAGAGGAGGATCAGGGAAGAGAGAGAGACAGAGAGACGAGAGAGAGAGAGAGAGAGAGAGAGAGAGAGAGAGAGAGAGAGAGAGAATAAGCCTTCGAACTGTGAGGTTACAGATCTATTACTTATTTTACTCCAAGACCCAGGGAATCTATCTCTGCTCACAGTTCCAACCAACTTCAAAGAGAGATTTGTGATCACAGAAGCTGGATGAAATAATGGAACAAGAATGAAATTGGCCCTGTGTGAATTCGATTGCAAAGGCAGGAACCTACCTTCATTTACCTAAGGAGCTAATGTTTAAATTAAAACCTTTGTAAACCCTTTGTGACTCCCTAAGCATCCAGGTCTGATAGCAATGACTATCCCAAAGAAATGAATAGAAATTATGGTGAGATAACACAAAAGTGAGCACTTTTTCCATCACCTTTTTCAAGTGATTGTCTTATATATTCACTTAGAGTTCTCTTTCCATCTCTTCTCTCCCCAGAGTGAGCATAGAAATGACAATTAGAGGATGACTTTTTTTTTTTTCTTTTGGCCCCGAAGGGATCTAGGGAGAGACTTTAGTACTTTTCTCTTTGTAAAATAAAGCCTGACTTTGAAGCCAGGATCTCTGAAATGAGGCATTGCAAATGTCCTTTGATGAATCAGTCTGTGTGAAGGAGAAGGGAGCAGCAGACTGATTGCAGCAAGCTCACCTCTCATGCCATGCCCTTTTAATCTCCCTCGAATGTCCGTGGATAATCAAGAGGTCAATCAAGAATCCATCAAGAGGTCCATGTCTCAAGGCAGTTTCCAAATTGTAAAAGCCTTCCCTCCAATACGCCATTCAAATCATTTAGGCAGAGTCGGGAGCATATGAGACATGAGGGCACTGGAAACATGAGCTTCAGGGAGCAACTCTCATCCAAGTGTGCAAACATTTCTAGTACCGATCACGTTTGCAATATTTTGGGAAGTGCTTTTACTATGAACTTTATTCATTCATGATTACATAAATGAAAATCTCCCATTTTGCAGAAAGGGAAGAGGCATGTAAGGTATTTTGGCCTTGAT